>NW_027669916.1:0-18773 GCF_964188305.1 Podarcis bocagei | reverse complement strand
AGCCTGGAGAAGAGGAGGTTAAGGGGTGATATGATAGCCATGTTCAAATATATAAAAGGATGTCACATAGAGGAGGGAGAAAGGTTGTTTTCTGCTGCTCCAGAGAAGCGGACACGGAGCAATGGATCCAAACTACAAGAAAGAAAATTCCACCTAAACATTAGGAAGAACTTCCTGACAGTAAGAGCTGTTCGACAGTGGAATTTGCTGCCAAGGAGTGTGGTGGAGTCTCCTTCTTTGGAGGTCTTTAAGCAGAGGCTTGACAACCATATGTCAGGAGTGCTCTGATGGTGTTTCCTGCTTGGCAGGGGGTTGGACTCAATGGCCCTTGTGGTCTCTTTCAACTCTATGATTCTATGATTCTATGAAATTTTGGTAGCAATTTCTCCTTTGCATATATCACCAAGCCTCTCTTTTTAACTTTGTCATACGAAATAAATTCTTGTCCCAATCTCTTATTAATAAGCATTTTCCTGTGTAGCCTCATTACATGTGTTTCTTTTAAACAAATCAAGTCCAATTGTTCTTTCCTTAATACATGAAAAACAGATTTCCTCTTCCGAGGGGAATTCAGTCCATTACAATTCCAGGTTAAAAGTTGCAGAGCCATGGTAAGTTACTTAGCTTTCCCTCCAACTGCACCGAGTTGTTGTTGTTCTTCTGTCGGTGGTGTGTCTTTCCCTGGGCCCGGGAATCCAAATGACAAGTTTGCTATGTCTAGAATTCCTTTTCCTGATGCAGTCAGCTCCTCCCCTGATTCCACTTCCTTCTGTAAGTCCTCCTCGTGATCTTTCAGAAACTTGTCTTTATCATTCACTGTCCTTATTCTTATTTTCCTTCCTTTGTATTTAAAAGATAAACCTTGGGGAAATTCCCACCTGAAGAGTATTTTATTTCTTCTAAGTAGGCCGACAAGATCTTTATAATAAGCCCTTATATCCAAAATGTGTTTAGGTATATCCTTGAAGGACTCAACAAATGAGCCTTCAATTTCCAAGGTTCTTTGGTAGTGCAGATTCAAGATTTTATCTCTTTCTTCTTTTGTTCTTAAGGTGATCAAACAATCTCTTGCTCTTGCTCACTATCTTGAATTCATCTTTCCCCAGGTCTTGTTGCCAAAAGTCTGTGAATTCCTTTGTAAGGAAGTCTATCAAGTTGTCTTTCTCACTTTCAGGTACTGCTCTAATTCTTAGGTTTCTCTCCTTTCTTTGTAATTCAATCATAGAGAGTGTCAGGTCGTGATCCTCTAATTTCTTATATACCGGTGGTATCTTCTCTTGAACAGCAGTTGCAATATCCTTAGCTTCCTCTGCAATCTGTCGAGTCGAGGCTGATTCCTCTAATAGTTTTTCAATGGACTGTGTATTGGAGTTCACCTTGTTCCCCAGTTCATTAATACTTGGAGTGTTCAAATCTATTTTTGCTGAGGCCCCAGCTACTTGTTTATTTGTCTCTGCAACCTGTTTGGCTAATTTTTCCAAAGATGCATCAATTTTGCCAAGTGCCTGAGCCAATAGCTCTTCAGATGACATAGCTTTTGATTTTACTTGCGAAGCAGCAGCTCCTACTGTGCCTGCCGCTCCAGATGTTGAGGCCCTTCTCTGAAAAGTAATATCAGTCTTGTATTGTCTGCCGGATCTGGTAGTTTTATCCTGTATGCCACTCACCAGCTCTATCTTCCCTTTCCCATCTGCCATAACAAGCCCAAGGTCAGTCACACGCTTGGTGAGTTTGTTTTGCAAAGTAATTTTCCAGAGCTTGGTAACTTGATGACAAAATAGTTGTTACAACGTAGTCTCCTCTAGGGGGACACCCTTCCAACTTCACTATGCAACTGTTAAAAACAAGTATAGTTCTTAAAAGTTCCAATATCCCTCAAAAGCCAGAGTTTCAATGCTTTTAGAAAAGTTTCAGTGTCTCTAAAAAGTTACTTTATAGTCAAAGGCAGATCTATAAACACTGTATCTTTCTCAAAGTGTCAATATTCTTTACCCTTAACATGCAGACAATTCTTCCCACTGGTCGACCTTCCCTGTCATAGGCAGTCCGTTCCCAGATTTCCGAGACAGCAGAAATATATTTACACCCTCTTTTCTTGCAGGTAAAATAATGCTCGGTTCTCCCCCCTCCACTCCTGCAAACCGGAGGGGAGTCGTCTTTTTTGGTGCTGGATTTGACCTTTAAAAGTCGTCTTTCAGGGTTACAGCTTTACAGTCTCTTTACTTTAATCTATTTACAAGTCGGAAGAGGCAGACTTCCTGTTTGTGCCTTTCCCGTTTCGGTGCCAAATTAACTAAATTTTTCTTCCAATTACTTGCTTACTCCTACTCACGGGTAGTTGCTTTAGCTTCCAATTGTCCAGAAAGAAATCAGCGCTCTCCCTTTCCGTTCCAGAGCCTTTAAAAAGGGGGGCGCAAACGGAGCCCGCCGAGTCTCCAAGTTCTCAGGCTTCCCCGCCTGAGATTTCTTCGGGTCCCGCTTCGCCGCAGCAGTCAGACCCTGTCCCCGTGGAGCCGATTCCCTCCGGAGCTCAGAGGGAATCCGCCATTTGTCGCTGGTGCTGACCGGAAGTCTTTTGCAGGTTTCACCTGGGACTTGGTACGACTTTTGCCTGACGCTTCAGGCTTTGCAGAGCTCCCCTTAGCTCCTTTGTGTTGACATGGCTTCTTACAATTCCGCTGAAGATGCCTAGTCTGTCCACAATTGAAACAATGGACAACGTTCAAAGCAACAGCCTGTTCTTCACTAGCAATAGCAGTGGGGGTGTCAGAACTCCGAGCTTCTCTCCCCCTGTCTTTGACATCTATTGCAGCAAGGCGATCTTTCTCATTGAGAATCACGGCGCAGATTCTCTCCGTCGTGAGTTCTGCGGCAAGTAGAGAACCAAGCTGACTTGCAACCGTTTTATAATAATAATAATAATAATAATAATAATAATAATAATAATAATAATAATAATAATAATAAATTTTATTTATATCCCGCCCTTCCCCAGCCGAAGCCGGGCTCAGGGCGGCTAACAACAATCAAATAATCAAACAGTAAAATAGTTACACAATCTAAAAATATTTCATTATAAAAATTAATTAAATCAAATTGAAGGCAACCAATTAAGCAAAATTATGTGCAGGTTGCCAGAGGAGGGAGTCAGGCTGCGCCCTGACCAAAGGCCTGGTGGAACAACTCTGTCTTGCAGGCCCTGCGGAAAGATGTCAGGTCCCGCAGGGCCCTAGTCTCTTGTGACAGAGCATTCCACCAGATTGGGGCCACAGCCGAGAAGGCCCTGGCTCTAGTTGAGGCCAGCCTAACCTCTCTGAGGCCTGGGACCTTGAGGATGTTATTATTGGCAGACTTTAGGTTTCTCTGTGGGGCATACCAGGAGAGGCGGTCCCGTAGGTACGAGGGTCCTAGGCCGTATAGGGCTTTAAAGGTTAAAACCAGCACTCTATAAACACTGTATCTTTCTCCTGTACTCCACCGGGAGCCAGTGCAGCTGGTATAGTACCGGGTGAATGTGATCTCGCAGCGAAGACCCCATAAGGAGTCTCGCCACGGCATTCTGCACCCGCTGGAGTTTCTGGGTCAGTCTCAAGGGCAGCCCCACGTAGAGCGAGTTACAATAATCCAGTCTGGAGGTGACCGTCGCATGGATCACAGTGGCTAGGTCAGGGCGAGAGAGATAAGGGGCCAACTGCTTAGCTTGGCGGAGATGAAAAAATGCCGCCTTTGTTATAGCTGTAATCTGCACCTCCATGGAGAGGGAGGTGTCGAAGATTACACCCAAACTCTTAACGGACGATGCTGGCACTAATTGCACCCCCGCAAGAGATGGGAGTTGCCCCCTCAATCCCATATCGCCCCGTCCCAGCCAGAGGACCTCTGTCTTCGAAGGATTTCACTTCAACCGGCTCCCACGTAACCATCCAGCCACAGCTTCCAGACATCTGGTCAGTGTGTCTGGGGCCGAGTCAGGATGGCCATCCATCAACAGATAGAGTTGGGTGTCATGAGCATACTGATGGCAACCCAACCCAAAACTCCGGACAAGCTGGGCGAGGGGGCGCATAAAGATGTTAAAAAGCATCGGGGAGAGAATTGCACCCTGAGGCACTCCACACACCAAGGAGTGGCGCGATGACAATTCCCCCCCAAGCGCCACCCTCTGTCCCCGACCAGAGAGAAACGAGCGCAGCCATTGAAGGACTGTGCCCTGGATCCCCACGTCGGCAAGGCGGTGGTCCAGGAGTTCGTGATCGACCATGTCAAAGGCTGCTGACAGATCTAGAAGAATCAGCAGCCCCGACCCGCCTCGATCCAGCTGCCTGCGGAGATCATCTGTTAGGGCGACCAGAGCCGTCTTGGTCCCATGACCAGCGCAGAAGCCGGACTGGAATGGATCCAAAGCAGATGTTTCATCCAGAAACCTACCAAGCTGTTCAGCAACCGCTCTCTCAATCACCTTACCCAGGAATGGAAGATTCGAGACCGGGCGGTAATTGGATAGATTTGAGGGATCTAATGATGTTTTCTTTAAGAGCGGACGCACCACCGCCTCCTTCAGTTCCCCTGGGAATATCCCGGTGCCAAGGGACAAATTGATGATATCCCCCAGGGGGGCCCGCACCTCGTCTGGACACGCTCTAATCAGCCATGACGGGCACGGGTCAAGAGGACAGGTGGTGGGCTTTCCAGCTTGGAGGAATCTGTCCACATCGGCTGGAGATATCCGGTCAAAGTGGTCCAATACTGGACCCGAGGACAGTCGAGGGGCCTCCAGTTCCTTTATTGTATCCAAATTGGCAGGGAGGTCATGGCGGAGCAACAGGACCTTCTCCGCAAAAAAGCTCGCAAATGCCTCACAGCTGTGTGTCAGATTGTTATTTAAATTTGGCTGTCCTTCAAGGGATGTTAAAGACCGAATTATACTAAATAATTGCGCCGGGCGAGAGCTAGCGGATGCAATGCAAGCCGAGAAGTAAGACTTCTAAGCGGCCTTCACTGCCATCTCATAGGTTTTCATAAAAACCCTATAAGATGTTCTTGAGGCTCCGTCACGGGCACCCCGCCATACTCGCTCTAGCCGTCTGAGGTCCCGCTTCATTTTCCGAAGCTCCTCGGTAAACCAGGGAGCCCGGTTTCTGCGGGGTCGTAGAGGGCGCTTAGGTGCAATCTCATCGATGGCTGCCAGGAGCTGGGTATTCCAGCCCTCAACAAGCTCAGTCAATGAGTCGCCAGGGGGAGAAAGGTCCCGCAAGGCTTGAGGGAATCTATCAGGGTCCATCAGCCTCTGCGGGCGAGCCCAAATTGGCTCGCCACCTAAGCAGGGTGGGGGTGGAACATCAATCCTGGCTTTCAGAGCATAGTGATCAGACCATGGCACCTTCATCGAAGGAGACATGATCACATCTATACCGGCGCCAAAGATCAAATCCAGCGTGTGGCCTGCTTGATGTGTGGGGCCCGAAACAAACTGGGAGAGCCCTAGTGTCGCCATGGAAGACACCAGGTCCAGAGCCTGTGAGGAGGGAGTGGCATCAGCGTGGAAGTTGAAGTCTCCCAATACCAATAGGTTAGGGAACTCCAAGGCCCAGCCGGCCACCGCCTCCAACAGGCCTGACAGGGTGGCTGCTGGTACGCTAGGTGGCCGGTACACCAGCCAGACAGCCAAGCTCTCCTCGGAGCCCCACACTAGGCCAACACATTCAATGCCGGGGATCAATGGCGATGGTAGAGCCCTGAAAGAACAATCTTCCCGGATTAATACTGCCACCCCTCCCCCCCAGCCCACAGTCCGTGACTGGTGGAGGACGGAGAAACCCGGGGGCGCCATCTCTCGTAAGGTAACAGTTACCCCTTCGCGCACCCAGGTCTCCATCACACAAGCCAGGTCAACCCCCTGCGAGGTAAAGAAATCTCGCAGGGTAGCGGTTTTGTTGCCTATAGACCTGGCATTGCACAACACCAGTGAAGGAGGTGAGTAATCCTTGCTCACCCTACCCTCGTCCCTCGGGATGGGGCGCAGATTGGAAGGGGTACGACCATATCCGTATCTCAATCCCCTTCGCCTATAACATCTGCCCCCACCTCCATACCTCCCTCGCCCCTCCACGGTAGCAATCCCAAGCCTCATACTAACCTCCATTTACAAATTAGAAAACAAAACAACCAAAACAATTATGCCCAAACAAAACCAATCCCCACCCCACTCGATGTCCAACCCCAAAAACAAAACAAGACGGAACAAACAAAAATACATAGATAAAAACCACCATTCACGGTGGTACAACAAAGTAAACAATAAAAACACCTTTAAAACACCTTAAAATATATATAAACATCTTCAACATTTGCTGCAGCAGCACCAGTCTCCTTAAAGCTATTACGGGGGTGAGCCTGGGCCCCGCCCCCTAGGCCGGATGGAGTGAGCCTGAGGAGGGAGAGGCCTTCTCCGACACTCCGATGCAGCAGCAGCGATGTCCCAGGCCCCAATGAGGCCTCTTAAAGCTGTGGCGAAGGTGAGCCTGGGCCCCGCCCCCTAGGCCGGATGGAGTGAGCCTGAGGAGGGAGAGGCCTTCTCCGACACTCCGATGCAGCAGCAGCGATGTCCCAGGCCTCAATGAGGCCTCTTAACGCTGTGGCGAAGGTGAGCCTGGGCCCCGCCCCCTAGGCCGGATGGAGTGAGCCTGAGGAGGGAGAGGCCTTCTCCAGCACTCACGATGCAGCAGCATAAGTCCGATTAAGGCTGTTAATAATCATGAAGCAGAATATCTCTTCCTGTAGAGGGAAATTGCATTCCGCCATCTGCTGGCGTAAGAATTTCATCTCTGTCAGATGCGCTTGTACATCTCCATCTGGCACTAGCCTTAGATTGGTCAGCTTTTCAAAATGCAGCAACGCTGAAGAACCAGCATCTCTTTGATGTATTCTACGCAGCTGTCAGAGCCGCTTCCAGGTCCCAGCTCACAGAGGACCACGCTAGCCGGCAGTATTGTACAAACTTCTTTATTGAGCTACAGTTTCCATTTTCAAGCCGCAGCGCGCAGCTCTACGTCTTAGAAGCTAGACCGGCGAAGCTCCGTCTGAGTCTCCGCCTCCTGTACACCAACTTAATACTCTAGCCTTACTCCACCTCTTCCGTCTTTCCTTTCTCCTCTGGGTCCCTCTACCCCCCCGTGGTCTCTTCCTTCCTGGACTCTTCTGACGCTGACCCCCCCCGACTCTTCTCCCTCCTTGCGGCGGGCTTTAGGACCTGGCTCCCTATCCGGGCTGCTTACTGTGCCGCCTTCCTGTGCATTTGAACTTGGCGCGCGCGCGCAGCCTTCAACCTTCCTCTTGACCGTTTCCTCGCTCCCAGATGGAGGTGTGGCCAATCCTAACTCCTGCCCTCCCGCTTGCGGCGAGCCGCCAGATCCCGATACCTGGGACCCCTCCCCCCTACTGCGCTCTGGTGGGGAAGCTGGTCCCGATTTCCAACTTCTGCTCTCTGAGTCCCCTCTGGTCCCTTCTACCTGGGGTGTCCCCCTAGGCGCCCCCCTTGCTCTGACCACTGGCGCCCCTTTCTGTGAATCTTCCGACTCACTGGAAAGACTCGGAGATCTCGGGCCGCTGTCATCGCTCATATTACCTCCGGATTCCTCCCCCTCGCTCTCTGTTTCCTCCCTTTCCTGTGCCTCTGCTCCTGAACCCCTGACAGCAGCGTTTGCCAAATCTCACGCGCGCATTGCAAATTCTGAATATGCACGAGTTGATCATCTGAGATACAGAGAATTATGGCCGTCCTGGCTCTCACATTCTGTGAATTCCAACCTGGCGTTGGTGCAGCAGGGATGGGGTTTTCAATCACCCCAAAAATCCTCTGATTCTGAAGCAGGGCTTTCATCTTTACAGACCATGAGGAATAATTGTCATTAGTCAGTGGAGGTGGGTAAGGTAAGCCTCCTCCCTTCTTGGCATCCATTTTGAATCCAAGCCTCAGCTCTCACTCTCGAGCCTGTAAAATTCCAAGAGTCTATTGGCTGTTTACTGCCTCACTTGGCAGTTAAACACAGGCTGTTTTGAAAGTCCTTTCAAGAGCAGTGAGATATTAGACAAAACAAACGCTGTTTACCAGCCTCTCACAGTCCCAGCCCCTCTTCCGTTGTTGGCCGGTAACTTTCCACTTTACTGACGTTTCGTTGCTTAGCAACTGGACATTCCAGGCTTATCAAGACTCAGGTATGCGAAATATGTGGCTCTCTTTCAGTGCTGGTTTCATCCAAAAGCAGACACTCAGTGAACCGAAGAATGTCTCAATTCGCGTTCACTCTCACAGCCATAAAATTAGCATACCTTAGGGGTTCCGTTGCTCAGCAAAAACACCTCCTCCGGTGCTTCCATCCGCACGCTACCATATCTTCCTTATCTCCTTGCAGAGGATGAAGTACGCTCCATCAACCTCTCTTGTTGCTTTCATGGATCAAAACCATCCTCTGCTACCAGATGTTGGGAATCAAGCCTTTATTAGGAGAAACTGGCAACTCTCTAGGCACCCGGCTTGATCTCCTGATGACCTCCCTGTCTGCATTCCCCAGCAGGATACAGGCTAGGTCGTGATAGGCGATCCTTCTCAGCGTGAGAAGAACACCCCCCCCTCTTTCCTGCCCCCCCCGGCAGGGGAAAGAGATAGACAGAAACGTATTTACATGCCTTTATTTCTGTCTTTGCAGCATTACAGAAAAACACGACTGCTCTCTTCAAACTCCAACAGCCGAGAGACAAACTCCACCTGTACTTCCTGTACAGCTCATATTACGCTCTCAGCTAATTCCGGTGCTCTCTGCACTGTTAATTGACTGTCCCTCTGTTTCCCACGGAACAGTCCCAACATTCCCATTATGTTTTGCTTTCAAGCTACCAGCTCGCGGCCGCATTGCTTCTATATCGTAACAGATACATCATATCCTACAGGAGCACAGGAGGAGGCAGGAATGATGGATGTAAAATCTGACAGGTGAGAAACATTGAGGCTTAAAGAGAAGGAGCAATCTGCCATGCAGGGTTTGTTTGTTTTTTAAGTTGCTGTTTTACTTGCTAATGTTAGGAGTAAAAAAAAACCACTTATTGATCTATTAGTAGATCCCAAGCTTCCATTGATGTTTCTCAAACGAAAGGGAAAAGCATTCCCCATGTATTTGCTACAATACTCTGCTCCTCCTTGTAGATGACAAGCCTTGCATATTCTCTCTCTCTTTCTCTCTCTAAATTTGAGAATTCTATTTGTTCTTAAGCTGAATCATTTGTAAACTGTTGTGATTTTGAGGATGTTGGAGGAAGAGGCACTATCCTCCTTGCCTTGACTGAAAATCCCCCCCACTTTTAAAAATCATGGCATTGTCCTCCAATCTCCTCTTCTAGCAGCCTTTCCAACTAAGTTCATCACCTGTGGAGTTAAGAGTGCACTGCTATTAATCTCTTCCATGACATCTTCCCTTGCAATTCACTGTCATTTACTGTTAATTCCATAGGTACCCTCCAGACTACTTCCTAGATTTTGACTCTAAAGCAACATGACCCTCTTGTTTTCCCTTATGCTGTTTTTGGTGGCTCTCCTTTCTGTCCGTTCATCAGCCACATGCTCAACATCTTATGGTCCCTTGGCATCAGGAAGATGAGACTTCCAGCGTGATTGACCAGAATGCTGCAACATGATTGCTGGCAGGAGTGAGACCTTGTCAGCATATAACACCTGTGCTCAAAGATCTGCACTGGCTGCTGATTTGCTACCAGGCCAGGTTCAAGGTGTTACTATTGGAAGAACCCTTTGCCTAGAGGACTGCCCTCTGTAAAGTAGGACACTTAGACACCCTGTTAGGGATTGATTAGCTGCTTGTGCGTAAAATCGTGCTCCCTCAGAGTTTGTGCGACCCCACAAACCTCAGTGTGTGACGGAGCTCCTCAGACATGTCTGCTCTAGTCACTAGTAGAGTCCGACAGTGGCTGTCTGCGGAAGCGTTTCCAGCAAAGGAGCTCCTTAACGGAAACGCGTCTCCTGGACTCACGGCGTGACAGTTTCCGGCGAGGTGTAGGTCTCCCTATGTGAGACTCAGATACCTCCCCACTGTTTTCGCTGGAAGCGTCCCTGAGCCCTCCCTCCTGCTCACATTCCCTCAGAGAATCACTCCTCCCCCTGCTGGTGCCTGCTTCAGCTGTTGAGTCTCTTTCTTCCTCCCTGAGCCCCTCCACCACCTGATGCTCCGATGGCAGTTCCCTGACATCCACCTCCCCTCCAGGGCCCCCCTCACCCCCTCCCATTACCTCCCCTCTGGGAGGTGAAGGGCTAAAACCCCGAAAAGAATCTTCCTCATCTTCAGACGTCTCGAACAACTCCCTCCATCGATCGTCGTCCTGGCTCGCTGAATCCTCTTCCTCTTCAGAATCTGGGAACCCCTCCAACTCCTCTTCCTCATCGGTGGTGGCAAAGTATTCCCTTCGGAACCTCGCTACAGGCTGAGGTTTACGTGGGAACCTCTGATGAAAAGTCTCTATTAAAACTTCGTCATTGACATCCTCTGCCCTAACCCAGGTGTTTTCCGACTCCGGTTCCCCTTCCCACATTACCAAATACTCTACTTGATCTCCCTTCCACCTGGAATCAAGGATCTCCGCTACATGGTAGCTGTGTTCCTTCTCCTCCATTGCTGGTCCCCTAGTGACCCTCCCTTCACTGTCTCCTCTATACGGTGACAGCAACGACCTGTGAAAAACTGGGTGCAGCTTCATGTGGTTCGGTAACCGGAGTCTGAAAGCCACTGGGTTGACCTGCTGCATGACTTCAAACGGACCCAGCCTTTTGGGTCTTAACTTCTTACACCCTCCTTTGAATGGCAACCCTTGGGTTGACAGCCACACCTGGTCCCCCACCCTAATGCTTTCACCTTCTCTTCTGTTTTTGTCTGCCTGCCTCTTATATTCCTCCTTAGCCCTGTTTAAGTTGAGTTGGAGCTGGCGATGAATCGCTTCCATTTCTTCAACGAACTGTTCTGCAGCTGGAACGCTCCAGTTCTCCCCTTCCCCCCCTGGGAAGGCTCTGGGATGGCACCCGTGATTAGCCAAAAAGGGGCTCATCCCCGTGGACACGTTCTCTGCATTGTTGTAGGCAAATTCTGCCAACGCCAGCTTCTCCACCCAATCATTCTCTCTGTCATTAACGTAACATCTCAAATATTGCTGGAGAACCCCATTTGCTCTTTCCGCCTGCCCGTTGGTTTCTGGATGACGGGCCGTTGAGAAATTAACCTCTACATGCAGTAAGCTCATGAGCTTCCTCCAGAACCTGGAAGTAAATTGTTTTCCCCGGTCTGAAACCACCCTCAAGGGGGCGCCATGCAGCCGAAACACATTCTCTACAAACAATTTGGCTGTTTCTTCTGCTGTGACCGCATGTGAGCAGGCTATAAAGTGGGCCATTTTAGTTAACAGGTCTACCACCACCATGATGGCTGTTTTCCCTCTAGACCTTGGCAGATCAGTCATGAAATCTATTGCCACTGCTTCCCACGGTCTTTCAGGTGTGGGCAGTGGTTCTAATAAACCAGCCGGCGCCCGCCTCTCCCCCTTGGCTCTTTGGCATTGTTCACACCCTCTCACATACTCCCGCACATCTTCCCTGACCTTGGGCCACCAAAATTCCCTAGTAACCAGCCACATGGTCTTGTGTTGCCCAAAATGCCCTGCTGTGGGACTATCGTGCAACTGCTTGAGTATCTTCTCCCTCAATTCCCCTTCGGGTATATATAACGCTCCCTTGTAATACAATGCCCCATTTCTCTCCTCAAAACCACCGGGTTTGTCTTCCTCCCTCCTGAGACCCCTGAGTTTGTCCTGGGCGTATGCATCAAGCACCGTACCCTCTACCAATTCCCTTTGTCCCACCAAAGTCGCCCCACACACCCAGCGATCCTCTGGGATGATATGGGTTTCTTCAGGTGCTCCCTCCCCCTCCAAATATTCAGGTTTGCGTGAGAGAGCGTCCGCCCTAACATTCTCTGGGCCTGGCACGTAACAAATCTCAAAGTTAAATTTGGAGAACTCCTGGGCCCATCTCAACTGCCTTTGGTTGAGCACTCGCGCAGTTCTCCAATACTCTAGATTTTTATGGTCCGTGCACACTTGCACCTTATGTTGTGCACCAATTAGCAGATGCCTCCATCTCCGGAACGCCTCATGAATCGCAAGAAGTTCTCGGTCGTACACCGTGTAGTTCCTCTCGGATTTGTTCAGCTTTCGCGAAAAGAAGGCACACGGTCGCCACTCTGACTCCTCCTTTCCCGGCTGCAGAAGAAGCACCGCCCCTATGGCTCTGTCAGATGCGTCTGTTTCGACCCTTAGCTTCCTTTGTAAATCCACATGCAGAAGTTGTTCTTCAGAGGCGAAGGCCCTTTTCAGCTCCTCAAACGCTCGCTCCGCCTCCGCCGTCCATACAAACTTCTTTTTACTGCTGAGACAGTCAGTAATGGGCGCCGTCAGATGGGCGAAGTTGCGGATGAACTTACGATAAAAGTTTCCAAACCCTAGGAACCTCTGCACATCCTTCTTGGTTTTTGGTGTTTTCCAGTCCAGCACCGCCTGCACCTTGCCGGGATCCATGGCCAATCCCTTGTCTGACAGGCGGTACCCCAGGAATTCCACCTCCTTGGTATGAAACTGACACTTCTCCAGTTTCACCCACAGCCTGTTGGCTTGCAGTCTCCTCAACACTTCTCTGACGTCTCTCACATGTTGCTCCTCATTCTCCGAATACACCAACACATCATCTAGGAAAGCAACGCAATTCTTGTAGAGCAAAGGGCCCAGTACATGGTTCATAAAAGATTGAAAGCACGCGGAGCCTGCTTGTAATCCAAATGGCATAACGAGATATTCAAATGCCCCCAAAGGGGTAAACATGGTGGTTTTCCATTCATCTCCTTTCCTTATGCGTATCAGGTTGTACGCCCCCCTTAGATCCAGCTTTGTAAAAATCTTTCCCTTCCGCACCCTGGTCAAAATATCATCAATCCTGGGCATAGGGAACACCACTGGTTCAGTCACTGCGTTCAACCTCCTAAAGTCACATACAAGTCTCGGCTTGTCCGCTTTTTTTTGTCCACAAAAAACACTGGGCTACCCCCCGCTGCTTTGGACTCTCTGATGAAACCTCTCTTCAGGTTCTTGTCAATAAACTCTCGCAACTCCTGCATTTCCCTGTCTGACATGGCATACAACTTGCCCACAGGAAGCTGTGCTCCAGGGAGTAAATTGATCTGGCAATCAAAGGGCCTATGCGGGGGTAGTTGGTCAGCTTCCTTCTCGCTGAACACGTCGCTGAGATCTGCATACTGTGGTGGTACCTTCACCTTCTCCATTACTTCAGTCCCTGCTAGGGTGGCTTGGGCCCCTGCTGAACCCTTTTCCCCTTTGCAGTGTTCTAAGCAATGTGCTGAACCAAAGGACACCACTCTTTGATGCCAGCCAACCAGCGGATCATGTAGAGCTAGCCAGCTCATTCCCAAAATAATGGGAGCGCCTCCCAAGGTGGCCACATTAAACGCTATCAGTTCTGTGTGCCTTGCCACCCTCATGATCATTGGGACCGTCTGCAAGCTGACTCCTCCTCCCAACAACTCCCTGCCATCGATCGTGGTCACCTGCAGGGGGTTGCTTAAAGGGATAGTCTGTATCTGGTGTTCAGCAGCAAACTCCTTGCTCATAAAATTGCAGGAGCTGCCTGAGTCCAATAGCGCCTTTATTTTTAGGGGGTGTCCATTTTGCAGCTCTAGCAACACTTCAATCACTAGAGCAGGTCGAGGAGCTTCTGGCACGGGCACTTTCACTGCTCTTTGGCCTGGCTGCAGTGCCCCGATTGTGGCAACCAGGCGTTGGCTTTTACCTGCTCCGTCTCCCCCTGCTCTTCCCCCTCAACAGCTCCCACCATCCCTTGCCATTCCTTCCTCTGGGGGCAGACTCTGGCAAAGTGGCCTGGCTGTTGGCAGAGATAGCATTTCCGGGCGCCCTTTCCCTCCTTCTTAGCCCCCTCGCTGGGTTTTGAAAATGCGCGCGCGCGCGCTGTCCCGATTTCCATCGGCTCTGCCGGCGGGAAAGCTGGCTCAGGAATGTCTGGAATGCGGAACTCCTTCCAACGTTCCCCTCTCCCTTCCCGCCTCTCCAAGGCTCTTGCCTCCTGACGCGCTCCTATGGTCAGCGCAGATTTGGTCAGCTGATCCATAGACCCCGCCCTGGGGCTCCGTGACAGCTCGTCTTTCACAGCCGACGAAAGACCTTCTTCAAATAGCATCTGAATGGGTGCCGCCGATAAATCCCAACCCAGTCTGTGAACCAGCATGGTAAACTCAGTCCAGTACTCACGGACAGATCGGCTTCCCTGCTTGCAAGCCATTAGCTGTCTGCGCACCACCCCTTCCTCAATATCGCTGGAAAACATGATATCCATTGCACGAAAGAACTTCATCGTGTCCTTTAGTACGTCATTGTGCGTTGCCATCAGGGGTCGAACCCAGTCTCTCGCCCCCCTCTCAAGATGCCCAATCACGAAAGCAACTCGTGATTCCTCATCAGGGAATTCATCAAACTGCACATTAAGTGCATATTGCATCTCTGTCCTAAAGGCATGGTAATCCTTGGGGTCCCCCCCAAACTTCTGCACCAATCCTGGTACCTTTCTGGGGAACTGAGTGGCTCTCCCCTTCTTGTCTGCATCCTGAGCCCTTCTCTCCTCCAGCCTCGCCGTCTGCAGCGCCAGTTGGACCTCCAACGCTCGGTATCTATCTTCCAAGCTTGGACCAGCCCCAACCCCAGCTCCTCCGGTTCCGGTTGGTTCGCTCATGATGCTTTCTCTTGCACAGGCAGCGTACAAAGACTGTCGGACTGCTGTTAGGGATTGATTAGCTGCTTGTGCGTAAAATCGTGCTCCCTCAGAGTTTGTGCGACCCCACAAACCTCAGTGTGTGACGGAGCTCCTCAGACATGTCTGCTCTAGTCACTAGTAGAGTCCGACAGTGGCTGTCTGCGGAAGCGTTTCCAGCAAAGGAGCTCCTTAACGGAAACGCGTCTCCTGGACTCACGGCGTGACAGTTTCCGGCGAGGTGTAGGTCTCCCTATGTGAGACTCAGATACCTCCCCACTGTTTTCGCTGGAAGCGTCCCTGAGCCCTCCCTCCTGCTCACATTCCCTCAGAGAATCACTCCTCCCCCTGCTGGTGCCTGCTTCAGCTGTTGAGTCTCTTTCTTCCTCCCTGAGCCCCTCCACCACCTGATGCTCCGATGGCAGTTCCCTGACACACCCTAATGGTAAAAAGTGTTTTTCAACCCAGTTGACTTGGTGGAACACCAATCAGGAAAACTATATTTCCCCCAGTTCCTTGAATGCCCCTTTATCCAGAGCAGCCCCACTCGGTCAAGGCCAATAGCTGGAAAGCAATAGGGATCACACACTCACATGGAATGAATGGAGGGATGGATGGGCGTCACAGACACTTTTAAACTACACTTTGATATCACCCCAGACAATCTCCCACATCAAACAGCCCACTTAGGTAAGGTCTCTGTACATAGCTGGTTTTCCTGTCTGGTTCTTGACACCCCCTACTCAGAAATATTTTTTTTATCAAAGAGTGAATAAACTTTTACAGCCTATGGACAACACTCCCATGCAGTCAACCTTCCAGGGCCTGCAAACCAGTGGGGCTGGGACAAACAGTGAGTGTGGCTGATAAAAAAAGAGGGTGAGGCCACCTGTCTCTTTTTCATATGCTTCTCTCTGTAGTGCCAGATCTAGGGCAGTGCAGGCTGTTCCCCTGCTCAGGGTGCTGAGCCAAGGGGGCATAAAATAATAATAATAGTAATAATAATATTGGTAGTAGCAATAATAATAGTAATAATAATAATAATAATTAATACTTATATTCATGTGGGTACCTACTGAGAAACCCCATTAAAAAGCAACTGTACCAAAAGGAATTACTGTGGAAATAAAATATATTGGGGAAAGTGCCAAATTTTGTCCTCACTTAGAAAACCGTATTAGCAAAGTCTACCCCTGCTCTCTGTCATTCATACACAAATCCACATGCATGCAGGTAAAAGGTAAATGTAAGGTAAAGGACCTTACATACATAGTCAAAGGCGTCTATGCGGTGTGGCGCTCATCTCACTTCAGGCTGAAGGAGCAGACAGCTTTCTGGGTCATGTGGCCAGCATTCTGGTGCACCGGGACACTGTGATAGAAGCCAGAGTGCATGGAAACGCCGTTTACCTTCCCCCTGGAGCAGTACCTATTTATCCACTTGCACAGGTATGCTTTCAAGCTGCGAGATTGGCAGAAGCTGGAACAGAGCAACAGGAGCTCACCCTGTCTCAGGGGTTCGAACCACCAACCTTCTGCTCAGCAAGCCCAAGAGACTCAGTGGTTTAAGACCACAGCTCCACACATAATGCTCCCACACATCCATTTTCATGCATAACACACCTGCTCATTCACTCACACTCATTCTTTTTCATTCCCTCTCTTTCATGTTCAGGGATTGACCAACAAGCCTTCTTTGCACAAGGTGAGAAAGAAACATTTTCATCACAAAATTGCACAGATGCCACTCCAGCCCCATCTTGACCATCATAGTATCTCTCATCTTTCAACTTACATGCCCGCTTTCTCTCTTGCACCATGCGGAATGAAACTGGTCTCCATATCCCTAGACGGGAAATGCTTGGGTCCACATAGTAGCAGGGCCCAGGACTCTCCGTGATCGAGATCACTTGCAAAGGAAAGAAGAATTGTCTGCATGAGGCATGGTGTGGATTCTGAGCTATTTAGCTTGGTTACAATGACTGACTTCCTATCCGATATCAATTAAAGGCACCCACTAGCTAGATAGCAGTGAATATGTTAAGCTCCGCCCCCCTGCACCTCCATTCCTGTTATCCTTCAACATGGCTTAAGTGTAGATCATCCTCTTCCCACTAAGGTCCACAGCTGTACAACTGAGAACCCTGATTTTTGTGCAACCATAATAATCAGCAGTATAAGACCCTCCAGCCCTTGCTGGACTACAACTCCTATCATTCTTGACCATGCTGACTGGGGCTGATGGGAGTTGTAGTCAAGAAACAACTACATCAGCCCCCTACATGCAGTGCCATTGATCCAGTTGGAATGGAAACTTTGGAAAGCCACCCAGCTCTTGATCATGGATCACCCAGGTCCCATCAACTGTGGCCCTGATAATTAGAGAGTCCCAAAAACACAGGTTGTCAATCTCTGTTCAAATGTTTTGTCAGCAAATTTAACAGTTGTTTAGCCAGCTTCACCCTGTGGGTCAGTTAATGCTGTTGGGAAAACCCAAATAACACAGAACCTAACTTGTCAGCATCTTACATCTTTCACTGGATTTCACACGCGTTGTGTAGGCTGGCTCAGCATACTTGGTGAAGTCATGGTCCTTAATGCCAGTGAGAGGCTACCTACCATACTTCCCAGGTCCTGGCCCTGCAAGAGAACCACAAGGGGGGGAGGAATAAAATAATGGGAAGACAACCCGGAACCATTAGCATTTGCAGATTATGAGCTGCCACACTGGGTAAAAGGGCAAAATGGAATAATATATTGTGTTGAATAATATATTGAATAATATATTGGGTTTTGGAGCTACAGCTCTCTAGGTGTTGTTGTTGTTGTTTAGTAGTTTAGTCGTGTCCGACTCTTCGTGACCCCATGGACCAGAGCATGCTGGGCACTCCTGTCTTCCACTGCCTCCCGCAGTTTGATCAGACTCATGTTTGTAGCTTCGAGAACACTGTCCAACCATCTCATCCTCCGTCGTCCCCTTCTCCTTGTGCCCTCCATTTTTCCCAACATCAGGGTCTTTTCCAGGGAGTCTTCTCATGAGGTGGCCAAAGTATTGGAGCCTCAGCTTCACAATCTGTCCTTCCAGTGAGCACTCAGGGCTAATTTCCTTAAGAATGGATGTGTTTGATCTCCAGGTGTTGCTGCACTGCAACTCCCATCATCTCTGACCATTGAACCAGACTGGCTGGGGCTGATGGAAGTCCCACAACATACTTTTCTTCTCCCTCTGGTAAAATCTCGCTAGCCTTGGGCCAGGATATTTGCATTGCAATAGGAAGTGAGCATTACAAGGCACCTGAATTCTTCTGTGGCTCGGACTATAATTCAAGCCAGAGAAGATTTCCCATTTTACTCAACCACCTATGCTCTGCCTGTACTTTCCCAACCCCCTTCCTTCATCCCCTTTAAACAAGCGTTACCCTGGTAGGACAACAGCAGTGGTGACATACCAGCCACAGGAAAAGGAAATCAAAAGAAAAAAAATATTATTAGCCTGACTCCCTCCTTTGGCAATCTTCACAGAACTCTAGCCCAATGGTTGCCATCAATTTGATTTGAATAAATTTTATAATGAAATGATTTTAGAATGTTGTATTATTTTATTGTTGTTAGCTGCCCTGAGCCCAGCTTCGGCTGGGGAGGGCGGGATATAAATAAAATTTATTATTTATTATTATTTATTAACAAGGAAATATGCACTGTCTCGCATGCTAGCAGTACTCTTGGAAGAAAGTTCTGATGGTGACTGAGAAATGTAGATCAGTTTCCTTCTTTGGTTTCCACAAGAACAAAAAAGGAACCCTGATGGATCAAGCCAGCCAGCCACCGAGTCCAGCATCCTGTTCTCACAGGGGCTAACCAGATGCCAGAGGGTCTTTCAACAATGCTGTTGAACA
>NW_027669917.1:0-18871 GCF_964188305.1 Podarcis bocagei | reverse complement strand
CTATGATCAAAAGTCTTCCATTTTCACCGCCAAAACATTCAGGGGAAAGTTTGCAACAGTTTGGCACCATTTTTGAGCAAAGGGGAAAACGGCCGATTTTTGATGAAATTGTGACCGCGCGCCTTAGGGATTTTTCAGAAAAATCTTTTTCCGCAGGTGAAGTAGTCGAGGGCTGATTACTTTTCCTATGATCAAAAGCCTTCCGTTTTCACCGCCAAAACATTCAGGGGAGAGTTTGCAACAGTTTGGCACCATTTTTGAGCAAAGTGGAAAACGGCCGATTTTTGATGAAATTGTGACCGCGCGCCATAGGGATTTTTCAGAAAAATCTTTTTCTGCAGGTGAAGTAGTCGAGGGCTGATTTCTTGGCCTATGATCAAAAGCCGTCCGTTTTCACCGCCAAAACTTTCAGGGGAGAGTTTGCAACAATTTGGCACCGTTTTTGAGCAAAGTGGAAAACGGCCGATTTTTGATGAAATTGTGACCGCGCGCCTTAGGGATTTTTTAGAAAAATCTTTTTCCTCAGGTCAAGTAGTCGAGGGCTGATTTCTTTTCCAATGATCAAAAGCCTTGCGTTTCCACCGCCATAACATTCAGGGGAGAGTTTGCAACAGTTTGGCACCATTTTTGAGCAAAGTGGAAAACGGACGATTTTTGATGAAATTGTGACCGCGCGCCTTAGGGATTTTTCAGAAAAATCTTTTTCCGCAGGTGAAGTCGTTGAGGGCTGATTTCTTTTCCTATGATCAAAAGCCTTCCATTTTCACCGCCAAAACATTCAGGGGAAAGTTTGCAACAGTTTGGCACCATTTTTGAGCAAAGGGGAAAACGGCCGATTTTTGATGAAATTGTGACCGCGCGCCTTAGGGATTTTTCAGAAAAATCTTTTTCCGCAGGTGAAGTCGTTGAGGGCTGATTTCTTTTCCTATGATCAAAAGCCTTCCATTTTCACCGCCAAAACATTCAGGGGAAAGTTTGCAACAGTTTGGCACCATTTTTGAGCAAAGGGGAAAACGGCCGATTTTTGATGAAATTGTGACCGCGCGCCTTAGGGATTTTTCAGAAAAATCTTTTTCCGCAGGTGAAGTAGTCGAGGGCTGATTACTTTTCCTATGATCAAAAGCCTTCCGTTTTCACCGCCAAAACATTCAGGGGAGAGTTTGCAACAGTTTGGCACCATTTTTGAGCAAAGTGGAAAACGGCCGATTTTTGATGAAATTGTGACCGCGCGCCTTAGGGATTTTTCAGAAAAATCTTTTTCCGCAGGTGAAGTAGTCGAGGGCTGATTACTTTTCCTAAGATCAAAAGCCTTCCGTTTTCACCCCCAAAACTTTCAGGGGAGAGTTTGCAACAGTTTGGCACCATTTTTGAGCAAAGTGGAAAACGGCCGATTTTTGATGAAATTGTGACCGCGCGCCTTAGGGATTTTTCAGAAAAATCTTTTTCCGCAGGTGAAGTCGTTGAGGGCTGATTTCTTTTCCTATGATCAAAAGTCTTCCATTTTCACCGCCAAAACATTCAGGGGAAAGTTTGCAACAGTTTGGCACCATTTTTGAGCAAAGGGGAAAACGGCCGATTTTTGATGAAATTGTGACCGCGCGCCTTAGGGATTTTTCAGAAAAATCTTTTTCCGCAGGTGAAGTAGTCGAGGGCTGATTACTTTTCCTATGATCAAAAGCCTTCCGTTTTCACCGCCAAAACATTCAGGGGAGAGTTTGCAACAGTTTGGCACCATTTTTGAGCAAAGTGGAAAACGGCCGATTTTTGATGAAATTGTGACCGCGCGCCTTAGGGATTTTTCAGAAAAATCTTTTTCCACAGGTGAAGTAGTCGAGGGCTGATTACTTTTCCTATGATCAAAAACCTTCCGTTTTCTCCCCCAAAACTTTCAGGGGAGAGTTTGCAACAGTTTGGCAGAATTTTTGAGCAAAGTGGAAAACGGCCGATTTTTGATAAAATTGTGACCGCGCGACTTAGGGATTTTTCAGAAAAATCTTTTTCCGCAGGTGAAGTAGTCGAGGGCTGATTACTTTTCCTATGATCAAAAGCCTTCCGTTTTCACCCCCAAAACTTTCAGGGGAGAGTTTGCAACAGTTTGGCACCATTTTTGAGCAAAGTGGAAAACGGCCGATTTTTGATGAAATTGTGACCGCGCGCCTTAGGGATTTTTCAGAAAAATCTTTTTCCGCAGGTGAAGTATTCGAGGGCTGATTTCTTTTCCTATGATCAAAAGCCTTCTGTTTGCACCGCCAAAACTTTCAGGGGAGAGTTTGCAACAGTTTGGCACCCTTTTTGAGCAAAGCGGAAAACGGCTGATTTTTGATGAAATTGTGAAGGCGCGCCTTAGTGATTTTTCAGAAAAATCTTTTTCCGCAGGTGAAGTCGTAGAGGGCTGATTTCTTTTCCTATGATCAAAAGCCTTCCATTTTCACCGCCAAAACATTCAGGAGAGAGTTTGCAACAGTTTGGCACCATTTTTGAGCAAAGTGGAAAATGGCCGATTTTTGATGAAATTGTGACCGCGCGCCTTAGGGATTTTTCAGAAAAATCTTTTTCCGCAGTTGAAATAGTCGAGGGCTGATTTCTTTTCCTATGATCAAAAGCCTTCCGTTTCCACCGCCAAAACTTTCAGGGGAGAGTTTGCAACAGTTTGGCACCATTTTTGAGCAAAGTGGAAAACGGCCGATTTTTGATGAAATTGTGACCGCGCGCCTTAGGGATTTTTCAGAAAAATCTTTTTCCGCAGGTGAAGTAGTCGAGGGCTGATTTCTTTTCCTATGATAAAAAACCTTCCGTTTTCTCCCCCAAAACTTTCAGGGGAGAGTTTGCAACAGTTTGGCACCATTTTTGAGCAAAGTGGAAAACGGCCGATTTTTGATGAAATTGTGACCGCGCGCCTTAGGGATTTTTCAGAAAAATCTTTTTCCGCAGGTGAAGTAGTCGAGGGCTGATTTATTTTCCTATGATCAAAAGCCTTCCGTATCCACCGCCAAAACTTTCAGGGGAGAGTTTGCAACAGTTTGGCACCATTTTTGAGCAAAGTGGAAAACGGCCGATTTTTGATGAAATTGTGACCGCGCGCCTTAGGGATTTTTCAGAAAAATCTTTTTCCGCAGGTGAAGTAGTCGAGGGCTGATTACTTTTCCTATGATCAAAAGCCTTCCGTTTCCACGGCAAAAACTTTCAGGGGAGAGTTTGCAACAATTTGGCACCATTTTTGAGCAAAGTGGAAAACGGCTGATTTTTGATGAAATTGTGACCGCGCGACTTAGGGATTTTTCAGAAAAATCTTTTTCCGCAGGTGAAGTAGTCGAGGGCTGATTTCTTTTCCTATGATCAAAAGCCTTCCGTTTTCACCGCCCAAACTTTCAGGGGAGAGTTTGCAACAGTTTGGCACCATTTTTGAGCAAAGTGGAAAACGGCCGATTTTTGATGAAATTGTGACCGCGCACCTTAGGGATTTTACAGAAAAATCTTTTTCCGCAGGTGAAGTAGTCGAGGGCTGATTTCTTTTCCTATGATCAAAAGCCCTCCGTTTCCACCGCCAAAACTTTCATGGGAGAGTTTGCTACAGTTTGGCACCATTTTTGAGCAAAGTGGAAAACAGCCGATTTTTGATGAAATTCTGACCGCGCGCCTTAGGAATTTTTCAGAAAAATCTTTTTCCGCAGGTGAAGTAGTCGAGGGCTGATTTCTTTTCCAATGATCAAAAGCCTTCCGTTTCCACCGCCATAACATTCAGGGGAGAGTTTGCAACAGTTTGGCACCATTTTTGAGCAAAGTGGAAAATGGCCGATTTTTGATGAAATTGTGACCGCGCGCCATAGGGATTTTTCAGAAAAATCTTTTTCCGCAGGTGAAGTCGTCGAGGGCTGATTTCTTGGCCTATGATCAAAAGCCTTCCATTTTCACCGCCAAAACTTTCAGGGGAGAGTTTGCAACAGTTTGGCACCATTTTTGAGCAAAGTGGAAAACGGCCGATTTTTGATGAAATTGTGACCGCGCGCCATAGGGATTTTTCAGAAAAATCTTTTTCTGCAGGTGAAGTAGTCGAGGGCTGATTTCTTGGCCTATGATCAAAAGCCGTCCGTTTTCACCGCCAAAACTTTCAGGGGAGAGTTTGCAACAATTTGGCACCATTTTTGAGCAAAGTGGAAAACGGCCGATTTTTGATGAAATTGTGACCGCGCGCCTTAGGGATTTTTTAGAAAAATCTTTTTCCTCAGGTCAAGTAGTCGAGGGCTGATTTCTTTTCCAATGATCAAAAGCCTTGCGTTTCCACCGCCATAACATTCAGGGGAGAGTTTGCAACAGTTTGGCACCATTTTTGAGCAAAGTGGAAAACGGCCGATTTTTGATGTAATTCTGACCGCGCGCCTTAGTGATTTTTAAGAAAAATCTTTTTCCGCAGGTGAAGTAGTCGAGGGCTGATTTCTTTTCCTATGATCAAAATCCTTCCGTTTTCACCGCCAAAACTTTCATTGGAGAGTTTGCTACAGTTTGGCACCATTTTTGAGCAAAGTGGAAAACAGCTGATTTTTGATGAAATTGTGACCGCGCGCCTTAGGGATTTTTCAGAAAAATCTTTTTCCGCAGGTGAAGTAGTCGAGGGCTGATTTCTTTTCCAATGATCAAAAACCTTGCGTTTCCACCGCCATAACATTCAGGGGAGAGTTTGCAACAGTTTGGCACCATTTTTGAGCAAAGTGGAAAACGGCCGATTTTTGATGAAATTGTGACCGCGCGCCTTAGGGATTTTTCAGAAAAATCTTTTTCCGCAGGTGAAGTAGTCGAGGGCTGATTTCTTTTCCTATGATCAAAAGACTTCCGTTTCCACCGCCAAAACTTTCAGGGGAGAGTTTGCAACAGTTTGGCACCATTTTTGAGCAAAGTGGAAAACGGCCGATTTTTGATGAAATTGTGACCGCGCGCCTTAGGGATTTTTCAGAAAAATCTTTTTCCGCAGGTGAAGTAGTCGAGGGCTGATTTCTTTTCCTATGATCAAAAGCCTTCCGTTTCCACCGCCAAAACTTTCAGGGGAGAGTTTGCAACAGTTTGGCACCATTTTTGAGCAAAGTGGAAAACGGCCGATTTTTGATGAAATTGTGACCGCGCGCCTTAGGGATTTTTCAGAAAAATCTTTTTCCGCAGGTGAAGTCGTTGAGGGCTGATTTCTTTTCCTATGATCAAAAGCCTTCCATTTTCACCGCCAAAACATTCAGGGGAAAGTTTGCAACAGTTTGGCACCATTTTTGAGCAAAGGGGAAAACGGCCGATTTTTGATGAAATTGTGACCGCGCGCCTTAGGGATTTTTCAGAAAAATCTTTTTCCGCAGGTGAAGTAGTCGAGGGCTGATTACTTTTCCTATGATCAAAAGCCTTCCGTTTTCACCGCCAAAACATTCAGGGGAGAGTTTGCAACAGTTTGGCACCATTTTTGAGCAAAGTGGAAAACGGCCGATTTTTGATGAAATTGTGACCGCGCGCCTTAGGGATTTTTCAGAAAAATCTTTTTCTGCAGGTGAAGTAGTCGAGGGCTGATTACTTTTCCTAAGATCAAAAGCCTTCCGTTTTCACCCCCAAAACTTTCAGGGGAGAGTTTGCAACAGTTTGGCACCATTTTTGAGCAAAGTGGAAAACGGCCGATTTTTGATGAAATTGTGACCGCGCGCCTTAGGGATTTTTCAGAAAAATCTTTTTCCGCAGGTGAAGTCGTTGAGGGCTGATTTCTTTTCCTATGATCAAAAGCCTTCCATTTTCACCGCCAAAACATTCAGGGGAAAGTTTGCAACAGTTTGGCACCATTTTTGAGCAAAGGGGAAAACGGCCGATTTTTGATGAAATTGTGACCGCGCGCCTTAGGGATTTTTCAGAAAAATCTTTTTCCGCAGGTGAAGTAGTCGAGGGCTGATTACTTTTCCTATGATCAAAAGCCTTCCGTTTTCACCGCCAAAACATTCACGTGAGAGTTTGCAACAGTTTGGCACCATTTTTGAGCAAAGTGGAAAACGGCCGATTTTTGATGAAATTGTGACCGCGCGCCTTAGGGATTTTTCAGAAAAATCTTTTTCCGCAGGTGAAGTAGTCGAGGGCTGATTACTTTTCCTAAGATCAAAAGCCTTCCGTTTTCACCCCCAAAACTTTCAGGGGAGAGTTTGCAACAGTTTGGCACCATTTTTGAGCAAAGTGGAAAACGGCCGATTTTTGATGAAATTGTGACCGCGCGCCTTAGGGATTTTTCAGAAAAATCTTTTTCCGCAGGTGAAGTCGTTGAGGGCTGATTTCTTTTCCTATGATCAAAAGTCTTCCATTTTCACCGCCAAAACATTCAGGGGAAAGTTTGCAACAGTTTGGCACCATTTTTGAGCAAAGGGGAAAACGGCCGATTTTTGATGAAATTGTGACCGCGCGCCTTAGGGATTTTTCAGAAAAATCTTTTTCCGCAGGTGAAGTAGTCGAGGGCTGATTACTTTTCCTATGATCAAAAGCCTTCCGTTTTCACCGCCAAAACATTCAGGGGAGAGTTTGCAATAGTTTGGCACCATTTTTGAGCAAAGTGGAAAACGGCCGATTTTTGATGAAATTGTGACCGCGCGCCTTAGGGATTTTTCAGAAAAATCTTTTTCCACAGGTGAAGTAGTCGAGGGCTGATTACTTTTCCTAAGATCAAAAGCCTTCCGTTTTCACCCCCAAAACTTTCAGGGGAGAGTTTGCAACAGTTTGGCACCATTTTTGAGCAAAGTGGAAAAGGGCTGATTTTTGATGAAATTGTGACCGCGCGCCTTAGGGATTTTTCAGAAAAATCTTTTTCCGCAGGTGAAGTAGTCGAGGGCTGATTTCTTTTCCTATGATCAAAAGCCTTCCGTTTCCACCGCCAAAACTTTCACGGGAGAGTTTGCAACAGTTTGGCACCATTTTTGAGCAAAGTGGAAAACGGCTGATTTTTGATGAAATTGTGACCGCGCGCCTTAGGGATGTTTCAGAAAAATCTTTTTCCGCAGGTGAAGTAGTCGAGGGCTGATTTCTTTTCCCATGATCAAAAGCCTTCCGTTTTCACCGCCAAAACTTTCAGGGGAGAGTTTGCAACAGTTTGGCACCATTTTTGAGCAAAGTGGAAAACGGCCGATTTTTGATGAAATTGTGACCGCGCGCCTTAGGGATTTTTCAGAAAAATCTTTTTCCGCAGGTGAAGTCGTTGAGGGCTGATTTCTTTTCCTATGATCAAAAGCCTTCCATTTTCACCGCCAAAACATTCAGGGGAAAGTTTGCAACAGTTTGGCACCATTTTTGAGCAAAGGGGAAAACGGCCGATTTTTGATGAAATTGTGACCGCGCGCCTTAGGGATTTTTCAGAAAAATCTTTTTCCGCAGGTGAAGTAGTCGAGGGCTGATTACTTTTCCTATGATCAAAAGCCTTCCGTTTTCACCGCCAAAACATTCAGGGGAGAGTTTGCAACAGTTTGGCACCATTTTTGAGCAAAGTGGAAAACGGCCGATTTTTGATGAAATTGTGACCGCGCGCCTTAGGGATTTTTCAGAAAAATCTTTTTCTGCAGGTGAAGTAGTCGAGGGCTGATTACTTTTCCTAAGATCAAAAGCCTTCCGTTTTCACCCCCAAAACTTTCAGGGGAGAGTTTGCAACAGTTTGGCACCATTTTTGAGCAAAGTGGAAAACGGCCGATTTTTGATGAAATTGTGACCGCGCGCCTTAGGGATTTTTCAGAAAAATCTTTTTCCGCAGGTGAAGTCGTTGAGGGCTGATTTCTTTTCCTATGATCAAAAGCCTTCCATTTTCACCGCCAAAACATTCAGGGGAAAGTTTGCAACAGTTTGGCACCATTTTTGAGCAAAGGGGAAAACGGCCGATTTTTGATGAAATTGTGACCGCGCGCCTTAGGGATTTTTCAGAAAAATCTTTTTCCGCAGGTGAAGTAGTCGAGGGCTGATTACTTTTCCTATGATCAAAAGCCTTCCGTTTTCACCGCCAAAACATTCACGTGAGAGTTTGCAACAGTTTGGCACCATTTTTGAGCAAAGTGGAAAACGGCCGATTTTTGATGAAATTGTGACCGCGCGCCTTAGGGATTTTTCAGAAAAATCTTTTTCCGCAGGTGAAGTAGTCGAGGGCTGATTACTTTTCCTAAGATCAAAAGCCTTCCGTTTTCACCCCCAAAACTTTCAGGGGAGAGTTTGCAACAGTTTGGCACCATTTTTGAGCAAAGTGGAAAACGGCCGATTTTTGATGAAATTGTGACCGCGCGCCTTAGGGATTTTTCAGAAAAATCTTTTTCCGCAGGTGAAGTCGTTGAGGGCTGATTTCTTTTCCTATGATCAAAAGTCTTCCATTTTCACCGCCAAAACATTCAGGGGAAAGTTTGCAACAGTTTGGCACCATTTTTGAGCAAAGGGGAAAACGGCCGATTTTTGATGAAATTGTGACCGCGCGCCTTAGGGATTTTTCAGAAAAATCTTTTTCCGCAGGTGAAGTAGTCGAGGGCTGATTACTTTTCCTATGATCAAAAGCCTTCCGTTTTCACCGCCAAAACATTCAGGGGAGAGTTTGCAACAGTTTGGCACCATTTTTGAGCAAAGTGGAAAACGGCCGATTTTTGATGAAATTGTGACCGCGCGCCTTAGGGATTTTTCAGAAAAATCTTTTTCCACAGGTGAAGTAGTCGAGGGCTGATTACTTTTCCTAAGATCAAAAGCCTTCCGTTTTCACCCCCAAAACTTTCAGGGGAGAGTTTGCAACAGTTTGGCACCATTTTTGAGCAAAGTGGAAAAGGGCTGATTTTTGATGAAATTGTGACCGCGCGCCTTAGGGATTTTTCAGAAAAATCTTTTTCCGCAGGTGAAGTAGTCGAGGGCTGATTTCTTTTCCTATGATCAAAAGCCTTCCGTTTCCACCGCCAAAACTTTCACGGGAGAGTTTGCAACAGTTTGGCACCATTTTTGAGCAAAGTGGAAAACGGCTGATTTTTGATGAAATTGTGACCGCGCGCCTTAGGGATGTTTCAGAAAAATCTTTTTCCGCAGGTGAAGTAGTCGAGGGCTGATTTCTTTTCCCATGATCAAAAGCCTTCCGTTTTCACCGCCAAAACTTTCAGGGGAGAGTTTGCAACAGTTTGGCACCATTTTTGAGCAAAGTGGAAAACGGCTGATTTTTGATGAAATTGTGACCGCGCGCCTTAGTGATTTTTCAGAAAAATCTTTTTCCGCAGGTGAAGTCGTCGAGGGCTGATTTCTTTTCCTATGATCAAAAGCCTTCCGTTTTCACCGCCAAAACATTCAGGGGAGAGTTTGCAACAGTTTGGCACCATTTTTGAGCAAAGTGGAAAACGGCCGATTTTTGATGAAATTGTGACCGCGCGCCTTAGGGATTTTTCAGAAAAATCTTTTTCCGCAGGTGAAGTCGTTGAGGGCTGATTTCTTTTCCTATGATCAAAAGCCTTCCATTTTCACCGCCAAAACATTCAGGGGAAAGTTTGCAACAGTTTGGCACCATTTTTGAGCAAAGGGGAAAACGGCCGATTTTTGATGAAATTGTGACCGCGCGCCTTAGTGATTTTTCAGACAAATCTTTTTCCGCAGGTGAAGTAGTCGAGGGCTGATTTCTTTTCCTATGATCAAAAGCCTTCCGTTTCCACCGCCAAAACTTTCAGGCGAGAGTTTGCAACAGTTTGGCACCAATTTGAGCAAAGTGGAAAACGGCCGATTTTTGATGAAATTGTGACCGCGCGCCTTAGGGATTTTTCAGAAAAATCTTTTTCCGCAGGTGAAGGAGTCGAGGGCTGATTTCTTTTCCTATGATCAAAAGCCTTCCGTTTCCACCGCCAAAACTTTCAGGGGAGAGTTTGCAACAGTTTGGCACCATTTTTGAGCAAAGTGGAAAACGGCCGATTTTTGATGAAATTGTGACCGCGCGCCTTAGGGATTTTTCAGAAAAATCTTATTCTGCAGGTGAAGGAGTCGAGGGCTGATTTCTTTTCCTATGATCAAAAGCCTTCCGTATCCACCGCCAAAACTTTCAGGGGAGAGTTTGCAACAGTTTGGCACCATTTTTGAGCAAAGTGGAAAACGGCCGATTTTTGATGAAATTCTGACCGCGCGCCTTAGGGATTTTTCAGAAAAATCTTTTTCCGCAGGTGAAGTAGTCGAGGGCTGATTTCTTTTCCTATGATCAAAAGCCTTCCGTTTCCACGGCCAAAACTTTCAGGGGAGAGTTTGCAACAGTTTGGCACCATTTTTGAGCAAAGTGTAAAACGGCCGATTTTTGATGAAATTGTGACCACGCGCCTTAGGGATTTTTCAGAAAAATCTTTTTCCGCAGGTGAAGTAGTCGAGGGCTGATTACTTTTCCTAAGATCAAAAGCCTTCCGTTTTCACCCCCAAAACTTTCAGGGGAGAGTTTGCAACAGTTTGGCACCATTTTTGAGCAAAGTGGAAAAGGGCTGATTTTTGATGAAATTGTGACCGCGCGCCTTAGGGATTTTTCAGAAAAATCTTTTTCCGCAGGTGAAGTAGTCGAGGGCTGATTTCTTTTCCTATGATCAAAAGCCTTCCGTTTCCACCGCCAAAACTTTCACGGGAGAGTTTGCAACAGTTTGGCACCATTTTTGAGCAAAGTGGAAAACGGCTGATTTTTGATGAAATTGTGACCGCGCGCCTTAGGGATGTTTCAGAAAAATCTTTTTCCGCAGGTGAAGTAGTCGAGGGCTGATTTCTTTTCCCATGATCAAAAGCCTTCCGTTTTCACCGCCAAAACTTTCAGGGGAGAGTTTGCAACAGTTTGGCACCATTTTTGAGCAAAGTGGAAAACGGCTGATTTTTGATGAAATTGTGACCGCGCGCCTTAGTGATTTTTCAGAAAAATCTTTTTCCGCAGGTGAAGTCGTCGAGGGCTGATTTCTTTTCCTATGATCAAAAGCCTTCCGTTTTCACCGCCAAAACATTCAGGGGAGAGTTTGCAACAGTTTGGCACCATTTTTGAGCAAAGTGGAAAACGGCCGATTTTTGATGAAATTGTGACCGCGCGCCTTAGGGATTTTTCAGAAAAATCTTTTTCCGCAGGTGAAGTCGTTGAGGGCTGATTTCTTTTCCTATGATCAAAAGCCTTCCATTTTCACCGCCAAAACATTCAGGGGAAAGTTTGCAACAGTTTGGCACCATTTTTGAGCAAAGGGGAAAACGGCCGATTTTTGATGAAATTGTGACCGCGCGCCTTAGTGATTTTTCAGACAAATCTTTTTCCGCAGGTGAAGTAGTCGAGGGCTGATTTCTTTTCCTATGATCAAAAGCCTTCCGTTTCCACCGCCAAAACTTTCAGGCGAGAGTTTGCAACAGTTTGGCACCAATTTGAGCAAAGTGGAAAACGGCCGATTTTTGATGAAATTGTGACCGCGCGCCTTAGGGATTTTTCAGAAAAATCTTTTTCCGCAGGTGAAGGAGTCGAGGGCTGATTTCTTTTCCTATGATCAAAAGCCTTCCGTTTCCACCGCCAAAACTTTCAGGGAGAGTTTGCAACAGTTTGGCACCATTTTTGAGCAAAGTGGAAAACGGCCGATTTTTGATGAAATTGTGACCGCGCGCCTTAGGGATTTTTCAGAAAAATCTTATTCTGCAGGTGAAGGAGTCGAGGGCTGATTTCTTTTCCTATGATCAAAAGCCTTCCGTATCCACCGCCAAAACTTTCAGGGGAGAGTTTGCAACAGTTTGGCACCATTTTTGAGCAAAGTGGAAAACGGCCGATTTTTGATGAAATTCTGACCGCGCGCCTTAGGGATTTTTCAGAAAAATCTTTTTCCGCAGGTGAAGTAGTCGAGGGCTGATTTCTTTTCCTATGATCAAAAGCCTTCCGTTTCCACGGCCAAAACTTTCAGGGGAGAGTTTGCAACAGTTTGGCACCATTTTTGAGCAAAGTGTAAAACGGCCGATTTTTGATGAAATTGTGACCACGCGCCTTAGGGATTTTTCAGAAAAATCTTTTTCCGCAGGTGAAGTAGTCGAGGGCTGATTACTTTTCCTATGATCAAAAGCCTTCCGTTTTCACCGCCAAAACTTTCAGGGGAGAGTTTGCAACAGTTTGGCACCATTTTTGAGCAAAGTGGAAAACGGCCGATTTTTGATGAAATTGTGACCGCGCGCCTTAGGGATTTTTCAGAAAAATCTTTTTCCGCAGGTGAAGTAGTCGAGGGCTGATTTCTTTTCCTATGATCAAAAGCCTTCCGTTTTCACCGCCCAAAATTTCAGGGGAGAGTTTGCAACAGTTTGGCACCATTTTTGAGCAAAGTGGAAAACGGCCGATTTTTGATGAAATTGTGACCGCGCACCTTAGGGATTTTACAGAAAAATCTTTTTCCGCAGGTGAAGTAGTCGAGGGCTGATTTCTTTTCCTATGATCAAAAGCCCTCCGTTTCCACCGCCAAAACTTTCAAGGGAGAGTTTGCTACAGTTTGGCACCATTTTTGAGCAAAGTGGAAAACAGCCGATTTTTGATGAAATTCTGACCGCGCGCCTTAGGAATTTTTCAGAAAAATCTTTTTCCGCAGGTGAAGTAGTCGAGGGCTGATTTCTTTTCCAATGATCAAAAGCCTTCCGTTTCCACCGCCATAACATTCAGGGGAGAGTTTGCAACAGTTTGGCACCATTTTTGAGCAAGGTGGAAAATGGCCGATTTTTGATGAAATTGTGACCGCGCGCCTTAGGGATTTTTCAGAATAATCTTTTTCCGCAGGTGAAGTCGTCGAGGGCTGATTTCTTGGCCTATGATCAAAAGCCTTCCATTTTCACCGCCAAAACTTTCAGGGGAGAGTTTGCAACAGTTTGGCACCATTTTTGAGCAAAGTGGAAAACGGCCGATTTTTGATGAAATTGTGACCGCGCGCCATAGGGATTTTTCAGAAAAATCTTTTTCCGCAGGTGAAGTAGTCGAGGGCTGATTTCTTGGGCTATGATCAAAAGCCGTCCGTTTTCACCGCCAAAACTTTCAGGGGAGAGTTTGCAACAATTTGGCACCATTTTTGAGCAAAGTGGAAAACGGCCGATTTTTGATGAAATTGTGACCGCGCGCCTTAGGGATTTTTTAGAAAAATCTTTTTCCCCAGGTGAAGTAGTCGAGGGATAATTACTTTTCCTATGATCAAAAGCCTTCCGTTTCCACCGCCAAAACTTTCACGGGAGAGTTTGCAACAGAATGGCACCATTTTTGAGCAAAGTGGAAAACGGCCGATTTTTGATGAAATTGTGACCGCGCGCCATAGGGATTTTTCAGAAAAATCTTTTTCCGCAGGTGAAGTAGTCGAGGGCTGATTTCTTGGCCTATGATCAAAAGCCTTCCGTTTTCACCGCCAAAACTTTCAGGGGAGAGTTTGCAACAGTTTGGCACCATTTTTGAGCAAAGTGGAAAACGGCCGATTTTTGATGAAATTGTGACCGCGCGCCTTAGGGATTTTTCAGAAAAATCTTTTTCCCCAGGTGAAGTAGTCGAGGGCTGATTACTTTTCCTATGATCAAAAGCCTTCCGTTTCCACCGCCAAAACTTTCAGGGGAGAGTTTGCAACAGTTTGGCACCATTTTTGAGCAAAGTGGAAAACGGCCGATTTTTGATGAAATTGTGACCGCGCGCCTTAGGGATATTTCAGAAAAATCTTTTTCCGGAGGTGAAGTAGTCGAGGGCTGATTTCTTTTCCTATGATCAAAAGACTTCCATTTTCACCGCCAAAACTTTCAGGGGAGAGTTTGCAACAGTTTGGCACCATTTTTGAGCAAAGTGGAAAATGGCCGATTTTTGATGAGATTGTGACTGCGCGCCTTAGTGATTTTTCAGAAAAATCTTTTTTCGCAGGTGAAGTAGTCGAGTGCTGATTTCTTTTCCTATGATCAAAAGCCTTCCATTTTCACGGCCAAAACTTTCAGGGGAGAATTTGCAACAGTTTGGCACCATTTTTGAGCAAAGTGGAAAACGGCCGATTTTTGATGAAATTGTGACCTTAGGGATTTTTCAGAAAAATCTTTTTCTGCAGGTGAAGTAGTCGAGGGCTGATTTCTTTTCCTATGATCAAAAGCCTTCCGTTTCCACCGCCAAAACTTTCAGGGGAGAGTTTGCAACAGTTTGGCACCATTTTTGAGCAAAGTGGAAAACGGCCGATTTTTGATGAAATTGTGACCGCGCGCCTTAGGGATTTTTCAGAAAAATCTTTTTCCGCAGGTGAAGTCGTTGAGGGCTGATTTCTTTTCCTATGATCAAAAGTCTTCCATTTTCACCGCCAAAACATTCAGGGGAAAGTTTGCAACAGTTTGGCACCATTTTTGAGCAAAGGGGAAAACGGCCGATTTTTGATGAAATTGTGACCGCGCGCCTTAGGGATTTTTCAGAAAAATCTTTTTCCGCAGGTGAAGTAGTCGAGGGCTGATTACTTTTCCTATGATCAAAAGCCTTCCGTTTTCACCGCCAAAACATTCAGGGGAGAGTTTGCAACAGTTTGGCACCATTTTTGAGCAAAGTGGAAAACGGCCGATTTTTGATGAAATTGTGACCGCGCGCCTTAGGGATTTTTCAGAAAAATCTTTTTCCACAGGTGAAGTAGTCGAGGGCTGATTACTTTTCCTAAGATCAAAAGCCTTCCGTTTTCACCCCCAAAACTTTCAGGGGAGAGTTTGCAACAGTTTGGCACCATTTTTGAGCAAAGTGGAAAAGGGCTGATTTTTGATGAAATTGTGACCGCGCGCCTTAGGGATTTTTCAGAAAAATCTTTTTCCGCAGGTGAAGTAGTCGAGGGCTGATTTCTTTTCCTATGATCAAAAGCCTTCCGTTTCCACCGCCAAAACTTTCACGGGAGAGTTTGCAACAGTTTGGCACCATTTTTGAGCAAAGTGGAAAACGGCTGATTTTTGATGAAATTGTGACCGCGCGCCTTAGGGATGTTTCAGAAAAATCTTTTTCCGCAGGTGAAGTAGTCGAGGGCTGATTTCTTTTCCCATGATCAAAAGCCTTCCGTTTTCACCGCCAAAACTTTCAGGGGAGAGTTTGCAACAGTTTGGCACCATTTTTGAGCAAAGTGGAAAACGGCCGATTTTTGATGAAATTGTGACCGCGCGCCTTAGGGATTTTTCAGAAAAATCTTTTTCCGCAGGTGAAGTCGTTGAGGGCTGATTTCTTTTCCTATGATCAAAAGCCTTCCATTTTCACCGCCAAAACATTCAGGGGAAAGTTTGCAACAGTTTGGCACCATTTTTGAGCAAAGGGGAAAACGGCCGATTTTTGATGAAATTGTGACCGCGCGCCTTAGGGATTTTTCAGAAAAATCTTTTTCCGCAGGTGAAGTAGTCGAGGGCTGATTACTTTTCCTATGATCAAAAGCCTTCCGTTTTCACCGCCAAAACATTCAGGGGAGAGTTTGCAACAGTTTGGCACCATTTTTGAGCAAAGTGGAAAACGGCCGATTTTTGATGAAATTGTGACCGCGCGCCTTAGGGATTTTTCAGAAAAATCTTTTTCTGCAGGTGAAGTAGTCGAGGGCTGATTACTTTTCCTAAGATCAAAAGCCTTCCGTTTTCACCCCCAAAACTTTCAGGGGAGAGTTTGCAACAGTTTGGCACCATTTTTGAGCAAAGTGGAAAACGGCCGATTTTTGATGAAATTGTGACCGCGCGCCTTAGGGATTTTTCAGAAAAATCTTTTTCCGCAGGTGAAGTCGTTGAGGGCTGATTTCTTTTCCTATGATCAAAAGCCTTCCATTTTCACCGCCAAAACATTCAGGGGAAAGTTTGCAACAGTTTGGCACCATTTTTGAGCAAAGGGGAAAACGGCCGATTTTTGATGAAATTGTGACCGCGCGCCTTAGGGATTTTTCAGAAAAATCTTTTTCCGCAGGTGAAGTAGTCGAGGGCTGATTACTTTTCCTATGATCAAAAGCCTTCCGTTTTCACCGCCAAAACATTCACGTGAGAGTTTGCAACAGTTTGGCACCATTTTTGAGCAAAGTGGAAAACGGCCGATTTTTGATGAAATTGTGACCGCGCGCCTTAGGGATTTTTCAGAAAAATCTTTTTCCGCAGGTGAAGTAGTCGAGGGCTGATTACTTTTCCTAAGATCAAAAGCCTTCCGTTTTCACCCCCAAAACTTTCAGGGGAGAGTTTGCAACAGTTTGGCACCATTTTTGAGCAAAGTGGAAAACGGCCGATTTTTGATGAAATTGTGACCGCGCGCCTTAGGGATTTTTCAGAAAAATCTTTTTCCGCAGGTGAAGTCGTTGAGGGCTGATTTCTTTTCCTATGATCAAAAGTCTTCCATTTTCACCGCCAAAACATTCAGGGGAAAGTTTGCAACAGTTTGGCACCATTTTTGAGCAAAGGGGAAAACGGCCGATTTTTGATGAAATTGTGACCGCGCGCCTTAGGGATTTTTCAGAAAAATCTTTTTCCGCAGGTGAAGTAGTCGAGGGCTGATTACTTTTCCTATGATCAAAAGCCTTCCGTTTTCACCGCCAAAACATTCAGGGGAGAGTTTGCAACAGTTTGGCACCATTTTTGAGCAAAGTGGAAAACGGCCGATTTTTGATGAAATTGTGACCGCGCGCCTTAGGGATTTTTCAGAAAAATCTTTTTCCACAGGTGAAGTAGTCGAGGGCTGATTACTTTTCCTAAGATCAAAAGCCTTCCGTTTTCACCCCCAAAACTTTCAGGGGAGAGTTTGCAACAGTTTGGCACCATTTTTGAGCAAAGTGGAAAAGGGCTGATTTTTGATGAAATTGTGACCGCGCGCCTTAGGGATTTTTCAGAAAAATCTTTTTCCGCAGGTGAAGTAGTCGAGGGCTGATTTCTTTTCCTATGATCAAAAGCCTTCCGTTTCCACCGCCAAAACTTTCACGGGAGAGTTTGCAACAGTTTGGCACCATTTTTGAGCAAAGTGGAAAACGGCTGATTTTTGATGAAATTGTGACCGCGCGCCTTAGGGATGTTTCAGAAAAATCTTTTTCCGCAGGTGAAGTAGTCGAGGGCTGATTTCTTTTCCCATGATCAAAAGCCTTCCGTTTTCACCGCCAAAACTTTCAGGGGAGAGTTTGCAACAGTTTGGCACCATTTTTGAGCAAAGTGGAAAACGGCTGATTTTTGATGAAATTGTGACCGCGCGCCTTAGTGATTTTTCAGAAAAATCTTTTTCCGCAGGTGAAGTCGTCGAGGGCTGATTTCTTTTCCTATGATCAAAAGCCTTCCGTTTTCACCGCCAAAACATTCAGGGGAGAGTTTGCAACAGTTTGGCACCATTTTTGAGCAAAGTGGAAAACGGCCGATTTTTGATGAAATTGTGACCGCGCGCCTTAGGGATTTTTCAGAAAAATCTTTTTCCGCAGGTGAAGTCGTTGAGGGCTGATTTCTTTTCCTATGATCAAAAGCCTTCCATTTTCACCGCCAAAACATTCAGGGGAAAGTTTGCAACAGTTTGGCACCATTTTTGAGCAAAGGGGAAAACGGCCGATTTTTGATGAAATTGTGACCGCGCGCCTTAGTGATTTTTCAGACAAATCTTTTTCCGCAGGTGAAGTAGTCGAGGGCTGATTTCTTTTCCTATGATCAAAAGCCTTCCGTTTCCACCGCCAAAACTTTCAGGCGAGAGTTTGCAACAGTTTGGCACCAATTTGAGCAAAGTGGAAAACGGCCGATTTTTGATGAAATTGTGACCGCGCGCCTTAGGGATTTTTCAGAAAAATCTTTTTCCGCAGGTGAAGGAGTCGAGGGCTGATTTCTTTTCCTATGATCAAAAGCCTTCCGTTTCCACCGCCAAAACTTTCAGGGGAGAGTTTGCAACAGTTTGGCACCATTTTTGAGCAAAGTGGAAAACGGCCGATTTTTGATGAAATTGTGACCGCGCGCCTTAGGGATTTTTCAGAAAAATCTTATTCTGCAGGTGAAGGAGTCGAGGGCTGATTTCTTTTCCTATGATCAAAAGCCTTCCGTATCCACCGCCAAAACTTTCAGGGGAGAGTTTGCAACAGTTTGGCACCATTTTTGAGCAAAGTGGAAAACGGCCGATTTTTGATGAAATTCTGACCGCGCGCCTTAGGGATTTTTCAGAAAAATCTTTTTCCGCAGGTGAAGTAGTCGAGGGCTGATTTCTTTTCCTATGATCAAAAGCCTTCCGTTTCCACGGCCAAAACTTTCAGGGGAGAGTTTGCAACAGTTTGGCACCATTTTTGAGCAAAGTGTAAAACGGCCGATTTTTGATGAAATTGTGACCACGCGCCTTAGGGATTTTTCAGAAAAATCTTTTTCCGCAGGTGAAGTAGTCGAGGGCTGATTACTTTTCCTAAGATCAAAAGCCTTCCGTTTTCACCCCCAAAACTTTCAGGGGAGAGTTTGCAACAGTTTGGCACCATTTTTGAGCAAAGTGGAAAAGGGCTGATTTTTGATGAAATTGTGACCGCGCGCCTTAGGGATTTTTCAGAAAAATCTTTTTCCGCAGGTGAAGTAGTCGAGGGCTGATTTCTTTTCCTATGATCAAAAGCCTTCCGTTTCCACCGCCAAAACTTTCACGGGAGAGTTTGCAACAGTTTGGCACCATTTTTGAGCAAAGTGGAAAACGGCTGATTTTTGATGAAATTGTGACCGCGCGCCTTAGGGATGTTTCAGAAAAATCTTTTTCCGCAGGTGAAGTAGTCGAGGGCTGATTTCTTTTCCCATGATCAAAAGCCTTCCGTTTTCACCGCCAAAACTTTCAGGGGAGAGTTTGCAACAGTTTGGCACCATTTTTGAGCAAAGTGGAAAACGGCTGATTTTTGATGAAATTGTGACCGCGCGCCTTAGTGATTTTTCAGAAAAATCTTTTTCCGCAGGTGAAGTCGTCGAGGGCTGATTTCTTTTCCTATGATCAAAA
>NW_027669918.1:0-18901 GCF_964188305.1 Podarcis bocagei | reverse complement strand
TGAAAGGTTTGGCGGTGGAAACAGAATGCTTTTTATCATAGGACATGAAATCAGCCCTCGACAACTTAACCTGTGAAAAAAAAAAATTCTAAGCCCCGGGGTCACAACTTCAGCAAAAATCTGAAATTCTCCAATTCACTCAAAGATGGTGCCAAAGTTTTGCAAATACTCCCCTGAAAGGTTTGCGGTGGAAACAGAATGCTTTTTATCATAGGACATGAAATCAGCCCTCGACAACATAACCTGTGAAAAAAAAAAATTTCAAAGCCCCGGGGTCACAATGTCAGCAAAAATCTGAAATTCCCCAATTCACTCAAAATTGGTGCTAAACTGTTGCAAATTCTTCCCTGAAAGGTTTGGCGGTGGAAACAGAAGGCTTTTTATCATAGGCCAAGAAATGAACCCTCGACAACTTAACCTGTGGGAAAAAAAATTTCTAAGCCCCGGGGTCACAACTTCAGCAAAAATCTGAAATTCTCCAATTCACTCAAAGATGGTGCCAACGTGTTGCAAATACTCCCCTGAAAGGTTTGGCGGTGGAAACAGAAGGCTTTTTTTCATAGGACATGAAATCAGCCCTCGACAACTTAACTTGTGAAAAAAAAAAATTCTAAGCCCCGGGGTCACAACTTCAGCAAAAATCTGAAATTCTCCAATTCACTCAAAGATGGTGCCAACGTGTTGCAAATACTCCCCTGAAAGGTTTGGCGGTGGAAACAGAAGGCTTTTTATCATAGGACATGAAATCAGCCCTCGACAACTTAACCTGTGGGGGAAAAAAATTCTAAGCCCCGGGGTCACAATTTCAGCAAAAATCTGAAATTCTCCAATTCACTCAAAAATGGTGCTAAACTGTTGTAAATTCTCCCCTGAAAGGTTTGGCGGTGGAAACAGAAGGCTTTTTATCATAGGACATGAAATCAGCCCTCAACAACTTAACCTGTGAAAATAAAAATTTCTAAGCCCCGGGGTCACAACTTCAGCAAAAATCTGAAATTCTCCAAATAACTCAAAGATGGTGCCAACGTGTTGCAAATTCTTCCCGGAAAGGTTTGGCGGTGGAAACAGAAGGCTTTTTATCATAGAACATGAAATCAGCCCTTGACAACTTAACCTGTGGAAAAAAAAATTTCTAAGCCCCGGGGTCACAATTTCAGCAAAAATCTGAAATTCTCCAATTCACTCAAAGATGGTGCCAACGTGTTGCAAATACTCCCCTGAAAGGTTTGGCGGTGGAAACAGAATGCTTTTTATCATAGGACATGAAATCAGCCCTCGACAACTTAACCTGTGAAAAAAAAAATTTCTAAGCCCCGGGGTCACAACTTCAGCAAAAATCTGAAATTCTCCAATTCACTCAAAGATGGTGCCAAAGTTTTGCAAATACTCCCCTGAAAGGTTTGGCGGTGGAAACAGAAGGCTTTTTTATCACAGGACATGAAATCAGCCCTCGACAACATAACCTGTGAAAAAAAAAAATTCAAAGCCCCGGGGTCACAATGTCAGCAAAAATCTGAAATTCCCCAATTCACTCAAAATTGGTGCTAAACTGTTGCAAATTCTTCCCTGAAAGGTTTGGCGGTGGAAACAGAAGGCTTTTTATCATAGGACATGAAATCAGCCCTCGACAACTTAACCTGTGAAAAAAAAAATTCTAAGCCCCGGGGTCACAACTTCAGCAAAAATCTGAAATTCTCCAATTCACTCAAAGATGGTGCCAAAGTTTTGCAAATACTCCCCTGAAAGGTTTGGCGGTGGAAACAGAAGCCTTTTTATCATAGGACATGAAATCAGCCCTCAACAACTTAACCTGTGGGGGAAAAAAATTCTAAGCCCCGGGGTCACAACTTCAGCAAAAATCTGAAATTCTCCAATTCACTCAAAGATGGTGCCAACGTGTTGCAAATACTCCCCTGAAAGGTTTGGCGGTGGAAACAGAAGGCTTTTTATCAAAGGACATGAAATCAGCCCTCGACAACTTAACCTGTGAAAAAAAAAATTTCTAAGCCCCGGGGTCACAATTTCAGCAAAAATCTGAAATTCTCCAATTCACTCAAAGATGGTGCCAACGTGTTGCAAATACTCCCCTGAAAGGTTTGGCGGTGGAAACAGAAGGCTTTTTATCATAGGACATGAAATCAGCCCTCGACAACTTAACCTGTGAAAAAAAAAATTTCTAAGCCCCGGGGTCACAACTTCAGCAAAAATCTGAAATTCTCCATTTCACTCAAAGATGGTGCTAAACTGTTGCAAATTCTCCCCTGAAAGGTTTGGCGGTGGAAACAGAAGGCTTTTTATCATAGGCCATGAAATCAGCCCTCGACAACTTAACCTGTGAAAATAAAAATTTCTAAGCCCCGGGGTCACAACTTCAGCAAAAATCTGAAATTCTCCAAATAACTCAAAGATGGTGCCAACGTGTTGCAAATTCTTCCCGGAAAGGTTTGGCGGTGGAAACAGAAGGCTTTTTATCATAGAACATGAAATCAGCCCTTGACAACTTAACCTGTGGAAAAAAAAATTTCTAAGCCCCGGGGTCACAATTTCAGCAAAAATCTGAAATTCTCCAATTCACTCAAAGATGGTGCCAACGTGTTGCAAATACTCCCCTGAAAGGTTTGGCGGTGGAAACAGAATGCTTTTTATCATAGGACATGAAATCAGCCCTCGACAACTTAACCTGTGAAAAAAAAAATTTCTAAGCCCCGGGGTCACAACTTCAGCAAAAATCTGAAATTCTCCAATTCACTCAAAGATGGTGCCAAAGTTTTGCAAATACTCCCCTGAAAGGTTTGGCGGTGGAAACAGAAGGCTTTTTTATCACAGGACATGAAATCAGCCCTCGACAACATAACCTGTGAAAAAAAAAAATTCAAAGCCCCGGGGTCACAATGTCAGCAAAAATCTGAAATTCCCCAATTCACTCAAAATTGGTGCTAAACTGTTGCAAATTCTTCCCTGAAAGGTTTGGCGGTGGAAACAGAAGGCTTTTTATCATAGGACATGAAATCAGCCCTCGACAACTTAACCTGTGAAAAAAAAAATTCTAAGCCCCGGGGTCACAACTTCAGCAAAAATCTGAAATTCTCCAATTCACTCAAAGATGGTGCCAAAGTTTTGCAAATACTCCCCTGAAAGGTTTGGCGGTGGAAACAGAAGCCTTTTTATCATAGGACATGAAATCAGCCCTCAACAACTTAACCTGTGGGGAAAAAAAATTCTAAGCCCCGGGGTCACAACTTCAGCAAAAATCTGAAATTCTCCAATTCACTCAAAGATGGTGCCAACGTGTTGCAAATACTCCCCTGAAAGGTTTGGCGGTGGAAACAGAAGGCTTTTTATCATAGGACATGAAATCAGCCCTCGACAACTTAACCTGTGAAAAAAAAAATTTCTAAGCCCCGGGGTCACAATTTCAGCAAAAATCTGAAATTCTCCAATTCACTCAAAGATGGTGCCAACGTGTTGCAAATACTCCCCTGAAAGGTTTGGCGGTGGAAACAGAAGGCTTTTTATCATAGGACATGAAATCAGCCCTCGACAACTTAACCTGTGAAAAAAAAAATTCTAAGCCCCGGGGTCACAACTTCAGCAAAAATCTGAAATTCTCCATTTTACTCAAAGATGGTGCTAAACTGTTGCAAATTCTCCCCTGAAAGGTTTGGCGGTGGAAACAGAAGGCTTTTTATCATAGGCCATGAAATCATGGCCCTCGACAACTTAACCTGTGGAAAAAAAAATTCTAAGCCCCGGGGTCACAATTTCAGCAAAAATCTGAAATTCTCGAATTCACTCAAAAATGTTGCTAAACTGTAGTAAATTCTCCCCTGAAAGGTTTGGCGGTGGAAACAGAAGGCTTTTTATCATAGGCCAAGAAATCAACCCTCGACAACTTAACCTGTGAAAAAAAAATTTCTAAGCCCCGGGGTCACAACTTCAGCAAAAATCTGAAATTCTCCATTTCACTCAAAGATGGTGCTAAACTGTTGCAAATTCTCCCCTGAAAGGTTTGGCGGTGGAAAAAGAAGGCTTTTTATCATAGGCCAAGAAATCAACCCTCGACAACTTAACCTGTGAAAAAAAAAAATTCTAAGCCCCGGGGTCACAACTTCAGCAAAAATCTGAAATTCTCCAATTCACTCAAAGATGGTGCCAACGTGTTGCAAATACTCCCCTGAAAGGTTTGGCGGTGGAAACAAAAGGCTTTTTATCATAGGACATGAAATCAGCCCTCGACAACTTAACCTGTGAAAAAAAAAATTTCTAAGCCCCGGGGTCACAATTTCAGCAAAAATCTGAAATTCTCCAATTCACTCAAAGATGGTGCCAACGTGTTGCAAATACTCCCCTGAAAGGTTTGGCGGTGGAAACAGAAGGCTTTTTATCATAGGACATGAAATCAGCCCTCGACAACTTAACCTGTGAAAAAAAAAATTTCTAAGCCCCGGGGTCACAACTTCAGCAAAAATCTGAAATTCTCCATTTCACTCAAAGATGGTGCTAAACTGTTGCAAATTCTCCCCTGAAAGGTTTGGCGGTGGAAACAGAAGGCTTTTTATCATAGGCCATGAAATCAGCCCTCGACAACTTAACCTGTGGAAAAAAAAAATTCTAAGCTCCGGGGTCACAACTTCAGCAAAAATCTGAAATTCTCCAATTCACTCAAAGATGGTGCCAACGTGTTGCAAATACTCCCCTGAAAGGTTTGGCGGTGGAAACAGAAGGCTTTTTATCATAGGACATGAAATCAGCCCTCGACAAATTAACCTGTGAAAAAAAAAATTTCTAAGCCCCGGGGTCACAATTTCAGCAAAAATCTGAAATTCTCCAATTCACTCAAAGATGGTGCCAACGTGTTGCAAATACTCCCCTGAAAGGTTTGGCGGTGGAAACAGAAGGCTTTTTATCATAGGACATGAAATCAGCCCTCGACAACTTAACCTGTGAAAAAAAAAATTCTAAGCCCCGGGGTCACAACTTCAGCAAAAATCTGAAATTCTCCATTTCACTCAAAGATGGTGCTAAACTGTTGCAAATTCTCCCCTGAAAGGTTTGGCGGTGGAAACAGAAGGCTTTTTATCATAGGCCATGAAATCAGCCCTCGACAACTTAACCTGTGGAAAAAAAAAATTCTAAGCCCCGGGGTCACAATTTCAGCAAAAATCTGAAATTCTCCAATTCACTCAAAAATGGTGCTAAACTGTTGTAAATTCTCCCCTGAAAGGTTTGGCGGTGGAAACAGAAGGCTTTTTATCATAGGCCAAGAAATCAACCCTCGACAACTTAACCTGTGAAAAAAAAAATTTCTAAGCCCCGGGGTCACAACTTCAGCAAAAATCTGAAATTCTCCATTTCACTCAAAGATGGTGCTAAACTGTTGCAAATTCTCCCCTGAAAGGTTTGGCGATGGAAAAAGAAGGCTTTTTATCATAGGCCAAGAAATCAACCCTCGACAACTTAACCTGTGAAAATAAAAATTTCTAAGCCCCGGGGTCACAACTTCAGCAAAAATCTGTAATTCTCCAATTCACTCAAAGATGGTGCCAACGTGTTGCAAATTCTTCCCGGAAAGGTTTGGCGGTGGAAACAGAAGGCTTTTTATCATAGAACATGAAATCAGCCCTTGACAACTTAACCTGTGAAAAAAAAAATTTCTAAGCCCCGGGGTCACAATTTCAGCAAAAATCTGAAATTCTCCAATTCACTCAAAGATGGTGCCAACGTGTTGCAAATACTCCCCTGAAAGGTTTGGCGGTGGAAACAGAATGCTTTTTATCATAGGACATGAAATCAGCCCTCGACAACTTAACCTGTGAAAAAAAAAATTTCTAAGCCCCGGGGTCACAACTTCAGCAAAAATCTGAAATTCTCCACTTCACTCAAAGATGGTGCCAAAGTTTTGCAAATACTCCCCTGAAAGGTTTGCGGTGGAAACAGAATGCTTTTTATCATAGGACATGAAATCAGCCCTCGACAACATAACCTGTGAAAAAAAAAATTTTCAAAGCCCCGGGGTCACAATGTCAGCAAAAATCTGAAATTACCCAATTCACTCAAAATTGGTGCTAAACTGTTGCAAATTCTTCCCTGAAAGGTTTGGCGGTGGAAACAGAAGGCTTTTTATCATAGGCCAAGAAATGAACCCTCGACAACTTAACCTGTGGGAAAAAAAATTTCTAAGCCCCGGGGTCACAACTTCAGCAAAAATCTGAAATTCTCCAATTCACTCAAAGATGGTGCCAACGTGTTGCAAATACTCCCCTGAAAGGTATGGCGGTGGAAACAGAAGGCTTTTTTTCATAGGACATGAAATCAGCCCTCGACAACTTAACTTGTGAAAAAAAAAAATTCTAAGCCCCGGGGTCACAACTTCAGCAAAAATCTGAAATTCTCCAATTCACTCAAAGATGGTGCCAACGTGTTGCAAATACTCCCCTGAAAGGTTTGGCGGTGGAAACAGAAGGCTTTTTATCATAGGACATGAAATCAGCCCTCGACAACTTAACCTGTGGGGAAAAAAAATTCTAAGCCCCGGGGTCACAATTTCAGCAAAAATCTGAAATTCTCCAATTCACTCAAAAATGGTGCTAAACTGTTGTAAATTCTCCCCTGAAAGGTTTGGCGGTGGAAACAGAAGGCTTTTTATCATAGGCCAAGAAATCAACCCTCGACAACTTAACCTGTGAAAATAAAAATTTCTAAACCCCGGGGTCACAACTTCAGCAAAAATCTGAAATTCTCCAATTCACTCAAAGATGGTGCCAACGTGTTGCAAATACTCCCCTGAAAGGTTTGGCGGTGGAAACAGAAGGCTTTTTATCATAGGACATGAAATCACCCCTCGAAAACTTAACCTGTGGAAAAAAAAATTCTAAGCCCCGGGGTCACAATTTCAGCAAAAATCTGAAATTCTCCAATTCACTCAAAAATAGTGCTAAACTTTTGTAAATTCTCCCCTGAAAGGTTTGGCGGTGGAAACAGAAGGCTTTTTATCATAGGCCAAGAAATCAACCCTCGACAACTTAACCTGTGAAAATAAAAATTTCTAAGCCCCTGGGTCACAATTTCAGCAAAAATCTGAAATTCTCCAATTCACTCAAAAATGGTGCTAAACTGTTGTAAATTCTCCCCTGAAAGGTTTGGCGGTGGAAACAGAAGGCTTTTTATCATAGGCCAAGAAATCAACCCTCGACAACTTAACCTGTGAAAAAAAAAAATTCTAAGCCCCGGGGTCACAACTTCAGCAAAAATCTGAAATTCTCCATTTCACTCAAAGATGGTGCTAAACTGTTGCAAATTCTCCCCTGAAAGGTTTGGCGGTGGAAACAGAATGCTTTTTATCATAGGACATGAAATCAGCCCTCGACAACTTAACCTGTGAAAAAAAAAATTTCTAAGCCCCGGGGTCACAACTTCAGCAAAAATCTGAAATTCTCCAATTCACTCAAAGATGGTGCCAAAGTTTTGCAAATACTCCCCTGAAAGGTTTGGCGGTGGAAACAGAAGGCTTTTTTATCACAGGACATGAAATCAGCCCTCGACAACATAACCTGTGAAAAAAAAAAATTCAAAGCCCCGGGGTCACAATGTCAGCAAAAATCTGAAATTCCCCAATTCACTCAAAATTGGTGCTAAACTGTTGCAAATTCTTCCCTGAAAGGTTTGGCGGTGGAAACAGAAGGCTTTTTATCATAGGACATGAAATCAGCCCTCGACAACTTAACCTGTGAAAAAAAAAATTCTAAGCCCCGGGGTCACAACTTCAGCAAAAATCTGAAATTCTCCAATTCACTCAAAGATGGTGCCAAAGTTTTGCAAATACTCCCCTGAAAGGTTTGGCGGTGGAAACAGAAGGCTTTTTATCATAGGACATGAAATCAGCCCTCAACAACTTAACCTGTGGGGGAAAAAAATTCTAAGCCCCGGGGTCACAACTTCAGCAAAAATCTGAAATTCTCCAATTCACTCAAAGATGGTGCCAACGTGTTGCAAATACTCCCCTGAAAGGTTTGGCGGTGGAAACAGAAGGCTTTTTATCATAGGACATGAAATCAGCCCTCGACAACTTAACCTGTGAAAAAAAAAATTTCTAAGCCCCGGGGTCACAATTTCAGCAAAAATCTGAAATTCTCCAATTCACTCAAAGATGGTGCCAACGTGTTGCAAATACTCCCCTGAAAGGTTTGGCGGTGGAAACAGAAGGCTTTTTATCATAGGACATGAAATCAGCCCTCGACAACTTAACCTGTGAAAAAAAAAATTCTAAGCCCCGGGGTCACAACTTCAGCAAAAATCTGAAATTCTCCATTTTACTCAAAGATGGTGCTAAACTGTTGCAAATTCTCCCCTGAAAGGTTTGGCGGTGGAAACAGAAGGCTTTTTATCATAGGCCATGAAATCAGCCCTCGACAACTTAACCTGTGGAAAAAAAAAATTCTAAGCCCCGGGGTCACAATTTCAGCAAAAATCTGAAATTCTCGAATTCACTCAAAAATGTTGCTAAACTGTAGTAAATTCTCCCCTGAAAGGTTTGGCGGTGGAAACAGAAGGCTTTTTATCATAGGCCAAGAAATCAACCCTCGACAACTTAACCTGTGAAAAAAAAAATTTCTAAGCCCCGGGGTCACAACTTCAGCAAAAATCTGAAATTCTCCATTTCACTCAAAGATGGTGCTAAACTGTTGCAAATTCTCCCCTGAAAGGTTTGGCGGTGGAAAAAGAAGGCTTTTTATCATAGGCCAAGAAATCAACCCTCGACAACTTAACCTGTGAAAAAAAAAAATTCTAAGCCCCGGGGTCACAACTTCAGCAAAAATCTGAAATTCTCCAATTCACTCAAAGATGGTGCCAACGTGTTGCAAATACTCCCCTGAAAGGTTTGGCGGTGGAAACAAAAGGCTTTTTATCATAGGACATGAAATCAGCCCTCGACAACTTAACCTGTGAAAAAAAAAATTTCTAAGCCCCGGGGTCACAATTTCAGCAAAAATCTGAACTTCTCCAATTCACTCAAAGATGGTGCCAACGTGTTGCAAATACTCCCCTGAAAGGTTTGGCGGTGGAAACAGAAGGCTTTTTATCATAGGACATGAAATCAGCCCTCGACAACTTAACCTGTGAAAAAAAAAATTTCTAAGCCCCGGGGTCACAACTTCAGCAAAAATCTGAAATTCTCCATTTCACTCAAAGATGGTGCTAAACTGTTGCAAATTCTCCCCTGAAAGGTTTGGCGGTGGAAACAGAAGGCTTTTTATCATAGGCCATGAAATCAGCCCTCGACAACTTAACCTGTGGAAAAAAAAAATTCTAAGCCCCGGGGTCACAACTTCAGCAAAAATCTGAAATTCTCCAATTCACTCAAAGATGGTGCCAACGTGTTGCAAATACTCCCCTGAAAGGTTTGGCGGTGGAAACAGAAGGCTTTTTATCATAGGACATGAAATCAGCCCTTGACAACTTAACCTGTGAAAAAAAAAATTTCTAAGCCCCGGGGTCACAATTTCAGCAAAAATCTGAAATTCTCCAATTCACTCAAAGATGGTGCCAACGTGTTGCAAATACTCCCCTGAAAGGTTTGGCGGTGGAAACAGAAGGCTTTTTATCATAGGACATGAAATCAGCCCTCGACAACTTAACCTGTGAAAAAAAAAATTTCTAAGCCCCGGGGTCACAACTTCAGCAAAAATCTGAAATTCTCCAATTCACTCAAAGATGGTGCCAAAGTTTTGCAAATACTCCCCTGAAAGGTTTGCGGTGGAAACAGAATGCTTTTTATCATAGGACATGAAATCAGCCCTCGACAACATAACCTGTGAAAAAAAAAAATTTCAAAGCCCCGGGGTCACAATGTCAGCAAAAATCTGAAATTCCCCAATTCACTCAAAATTGGTGCTAAACTGTTGCAAATTCTTCCCTGAAAGGTTTGGCGGTGGAAACAGAAGGCTTTTTATCATAGGCCAAGAAATGAACCCTCGAGAACTTAACCTGTGGGAAAAAAAATTTCTAAGCCCCGGGGTCACAACTTCAGCAAAAATCTGAAATTCTCCAATTCACTCAAAGATGGTGCCAACGTGTTGCAAATACTCCCCTGAAAGGTTTGGCGGTGGAAACAGAAGGCTTTTTTTCATAGGACATGAAATCAGCCCTCGACAACTTAACTTGTGAAAAAAAAAAATTCTAAGCCCCGGGGTCACAACTTCAGCAAAAATCTGAAATTCTCCAATTCACTCAAAGATGGTGCCAACGTGTTGCAAATACTCCCCTGAAAGGTTTGGCGGTGGAAACAGAAGGCTTTTTATCATAGGACATGAAATCAGCCCTCGACAACTTAACCTGTGGGGAAAAAAAATTCTAAGCCCCGGGGTCACAATTTCAGCAAAAATCTGAAATTCTCCAATTCACTCAAAAATGGTGCTAAACTGTTGTAAATTCTCCCCTGAAAGGTTTGGCAGTGGAAACAGAAGGCTTTTTATCATAGGCCAAGAAATCAACCCTCGACAACTTAACCTGTGAAAATAAAAATTTCTAAACCCCGGGGTCACAACTTCAGCAAAAATCTGAAATTCTCCAATTCACTCAAAGATGGTGCCAACGTGTTGCAAATACTCCCCTGAAAGGTTTGGCGGTGGAAACAGAAGGCTTTTTATCATAGGACATGAAATCAGCCCTCGAAAACTTAACCTGTGGAAAAAAAAATTCTAAGCCCCGGGGTCACAATTTCAGCAAAAATCTGAAATTCTCCAATTCACTCAAAAATAGTGCTAAACTTTTGTAAATTCTCCCCTGAAAGGTTTGGCGGTGGAAACAGAAGGCTTTTTATCATAGGCCAAGAAATCAACCCTCGACAACTTAACCTGTGAAAATAAAAATTTCTAAGCCCCTGGGTCACAATTTCAGCAAAAATCTGAAATTCTCCAATTCACTCAAAAATGGTGCTAAACTGTTGTAAATTCTCCCCTGAAAGGTTTGGCGGTGGAAACAGAAGGCTTTTTATCATAGGCCAAGAAATCAACCCTCGACAACTTAACCTGTGAAAAAAAAAAATTCTAAGCCCCGGGGTCACAACTTCAGCAAAAATCTGAAATTCTCCAATTCACTCAAAGATGGTGCTAAACTGTTGCAAATTCTCCCCTGAAAGGTTTGGCGATGGAAAAAGAAGGCTTTTTATCATAGGCCAAGAAATCAACCCTCGACAACTTAACCTGTGGAAAAAAAAAATTCTAAGCCCCGGGGTCACAACTTCAGCAAAAATCTGAAATTCTCCAATTCAATCAAAGATGGTGCCAACGTGTTGCAAATACTCCCCTGAAAGGTTTGGCGGTGGAAACAAAAGGCTTTTTATCATAGGACATTAAATCAGCCCTCGAAAACTTAACCTGAGAAAAAAAAAATTTCTAAGCCCCGGGGTCACAACTTCAGCAAAAATCTGAAATTCTCCAATTCACTCAAAGATGGTGCCAACGTGTTGCAAATACTCCCCTGAAAGGTTTGGCGGTGGAAACAGAAGGCTTTTTATCATAGGACATGAAATCAGCCCTCGACAACTTAACCTGTGAAAAAAAAAATTTCTAAGCCCCGGGGTCACAACTTCAGCAAAAATCTGAAATTCTCCAATTCACTCAAAGATGGTGCTAAACTGTTGTAAATTCTCCCCTGAAAGGTTTGGCGGTGGAAACAGAAGGCTTTTTATCATAGGCCAAGAAATCAACCCTCGACAACTTAACCTGTGAAAATAAAAATTTCTAAGCCCCGGGGTCACAACTTCAGCAAAAATCTGAAATTCTCCATTTCACTCAAAGATGTTGCCAACGTGTTGCAAATACTCCCCTGAAAGGTTTGGCGGTGGAAACAGAAGCCTTTTTATCATAGGAAATGAAATCAGCCCTCAACAACTTAACCTGTGAAAAAAAAAATTTCTAAGCCCCGGGGTCACAACTTCAGCAAAAATCTGAAATTCTCCAATTCACTCAAAGATGGTGCCAACGTGTTGCAAATTCTTCCCGGAAAGGTTTGGCGGTGGAAACAGAAGGCTTTTTATCATAGAACATGAAATCAGCCCTTGACAACTTAACCTGTGAAAAAAAAAATTTCTAAGCCCCGGGGTCACAATTTCAGCAAAAATCTGAAATTCTCCAATTCACTCAAAGATGGTGCCAACGTGTTGCAAATACTCCCCTGAAAGGTTTGGCGGTGGAAACAGAATGCTTTTTATCATAGGACATGAAATCAGCCCTCGACAACTTAACCTGTGAAAAAAAAAATTTCTAAGCCCCGGGGTCACAACTTCAGCAAAAATCTGAAATTCTCCAATTCACTCAAAGATGGTGCCAACGTGTTGCAAATACTCCCCTGAAAGGTTTGGCGGTGGAAACAGAAGGCTTTTTATCATAGGACATGAAATCAGCCCTCGAAAACATAACCTGTGGAAAAAAAAATTCTAAGCCCCGGGGTCACAATTTCAGCAAAAATCTGAAATTCTCCAATTCACTCAAAAATGGTGCTAAACTGTTGTAAATTCTCCCCTGAAAGTTTTGGCGGTGGAAACAGAAGGCTTTTTATCATAGGCCAAGAAATCAACCCTCGACAACTTAACCTGTGAAAATAAAAATTTCTAAGCCCCGGGGTCACAACTTCAGCAAAAATCTGAAATTCTCCATTTCACTCAAAGATGTTGCCAACGTGTTGCAAATACTCCCCTGAAAGGTTTGGCGGTGGAAACAGAAGCCTTTTTAACATAGGACATGAAATCAGCCCTCAACAACTTAACCTGTGAAAAAAAAAATTTCTAAGCCCCGGGGTCACAACTTCAGCAAAAATCTGTAATTCTCCAATTCACTCAAAGATGGTGCCAACGTGTTGCAAATTCTTCCCGGAAAGGTTTGGCGGTGGAAACAGAAGGCTTTTTATCGTAGGACATGAAATCAGCCCTCGACAACTTAACCTGTGAAAAAAAAAATTTCTAAGCCCCGGGGTCACAATTTCAGCAAAAATCTGAAATTCTCCAATTCACTCAAAGATGGTGCCAACGTGTTGCAAATACTCCCCTGAAAGGTTTGGCGGTGGAAACAGAATGCTTTTTATCATAGGACATGAAATCAGCCCTCGACAACTTAACCTGTGAAAAAAAAAATTTCTAAGCCCCGGGGTCACAACTTCAGCAAAAATCTGAAATTCTCCAATTCACTCAAAGATGGTGCCAAAGTTTTGCAAATACTCCCCTGAAAGGTTTGGCGGTGGAAACAGAATGCTTTTTATCATAGGACATGAAATCAGCCCTCGACAACATAACCTGTGAAAATAAAAATTTCTAAGCCCCTGGGTCACAACTTCAGCAAAAATCTGAAATTCTCCATTTCACTCAAAGATGTTGCCAACGTGTTGCAAATACTCCCCTGAAAGGTTTGGCGGTGGAAACAGAAGCCTTTTTATCGTAGGACATGAAATCAACCCTCGACAACTTAACCTGTGAAAAAAAAAATTTCTAAGCCCCGGGGTCACAATTTCAGCAAAAATCTGAAATTCTCCAATTTACTCAAAGATGGTGCCAACGTGTTGCAAATTCTTCCCGGAAAGGTTTGGCGGTGGAAACAGAAGGCTTTTTATCGTAGGACATGAAATCAACCCTCGACAACTTAACCTGTGAAAAAAAAAATTTCTAAGCCCCGGGGTCACAATTTCAGCAAAAATCTGAAATTCTCCAATTCACTCAAAGATGGTGCCAACGTGTTGCAAATACTCCCCTGAAAGGTTTGGCGGTGGAAACAGAAGGCTTTTTATCGTAGGACATGAAATCAGCCCTTGACAACTTAACCTGTGAAAAAAAAAATTTCTAAGCCCCGGGGTCACAATTTCAGCAAAAATCTGAAATTCTCCAATTCACTCAAAGATGGTGCCAACGTGTTGCAAATACTCCCCTGAAAGGTTTGGCGGTGGAAACAGAATGCTTTTTATCATAGGACATGAAATCAGCCCTCGACAACTTAACCTGTGAAAAAAAAAATTTCTAAGCCCCGGGGTCACAACTTCAGCAAAAATCTGAAATTCTCCAATTCACTCAAAGATGGTGCCAAAGTTTTGCAAATACTCCCCTGAAAGGTTTGGCGGTGGAAACAGAATGCTTTTTATCATAGGACATGAAATCAGCCCTCGACAACATAACCTGTGAAAAAAAAAATTTCAAAGCCCCGGGGTCACAATGTCAGCAAAAATCTGAAATTCCCCAATTCACTCAAAATTGGTGCTAAACTGTTGCAAATTCTTCCCGGAAAGGTTTGGCGGTGGAAACAGAAGGCTTTTTATCATAGGACATGAAATCAGCCCTCGACAACTTAACCTCTGGAAAAAAAAATTTCTAAGCCCCGGGGTCACAATTTCAGCAAAAATCTGAAATTCTCCAATTCACTCAAAGATGGTGCCAACGTGTTGCAAATACTCCCCTGAAAGGTTTGGCGGTGGAAACAGAAGGCTTTTTATCATAGGACATGAAATCAGCCCTCGACAACTTAACCGGTGGGGGAAAAAAATTCTAAGCCACAATTTCAGCAAAAATCTGAAATTCTCCAATTCACTCAAAAATGGTGCTAAACTGTTGTAAATTCTCCCCTGAAAGGTTTGGCGGTGGAAACAGAATGCTTTTTATCATAGGACATGAAATCAGCCCTCGACAACTTAACCTGTGAAAAAAAAAATTTCTAAGCCCCGGGGTCACAACTTCAGCAAAAATCTGAAATTCTCCAATTCACTCAAAGATGGTGCCAAAGTTTTGCAAATACTCCCCTGAAAGGTTTGCGGTGGAAACAGAATGCTTTTTATCATAGGACATGAAATCAGCCCTCGACAACATAACCTGTGGAAAAAAAAAATTTCAAAGCCCCGGGGTCACAATGTCAGCAAAAATCTGAAATTCCCCAATTCACTCAAAATTGGTGCTAAACTGTTGCAAATTCTTCCCTGAAAGGTTTGGCGGTGGAAACAGAAGGCTTTTTATCATAGGCCAAGAAATGAACCCTCGACAACTTAACCTGTGGGAAAAAAAATTTCTAAGCCCCGGGGTCACAACTTCAGCAAAAATCTGAAATTCTCCAATTCACTCAAAGATGGTGCCAACGTGTTGCAAATACTCCCCTGAAAGGTTTGGCGGTGGAAACAGAAGGCTTTTTTTCATAGGACATGAAATCAGCCCTCGACAACTTAACTTGTGAAAAAAAAAAATTCTAAGCCCCGGGGTCACAACTTCAGCAAAAATCTGAAATTCTCCAATTCACTCAAAGATGGTGCCAACGTGTTGCAAATACTCCCCTGAAAGGTTTGGCGGTGGAAACAGAAGGCTTTTTATCATAGGACATGAAATCAGCCCTCGACAACTTAACCTGTGGGGAAAAAAAATTCTAAGCCCCGGGGTCACAATTTCAGCAAAAATCTGAAATTCTCCAATTCACTCAAAAATGGTGCTAAACTGTTGTAAATTCTCCCCTGAAAGGTTTGGCGGTGGAAACAGAAGGCTTTTTATCATAGGCCAAGAAATCAACCCTCGACAACTTAACCTGTGAAAATAAAAATTTCTAAGCCCCGGGGTCACAACTTCAGCAAAAATCTGAAATTCTCCAATTCACTCAAAGATGGTGCCAACGTGTTGCAAATACTCCCCTGAAAGGTTTGGCGGTGGAAACAGAAGGCTTTTTTTCATAGGACATGAAATCAGCCCTCGACAACTTAACTTGTGAAAAAAAAAAATTCTAAGCCCCGGGGTCACAACTTCAGCAAAAATCTGAAATTCTCCAATTCACTCAAAGATGGTGCCAACGTGTTGCAAATACTCCCCTGAAAGGTTTGGCGGTGGAAACAGAAGGCTTTTTATCATAGGACATGAAATCAGCCCTCGACAACTTAACCTGTGGGGAAAAAAAATTCTAAGCCCCGGGGTCACAATTTCAGCAAAAATCTGAAATTCTCCAATTCACTCAAAAATGGTGCTAAACTGTTGTAAATTCTCCCCTGAAAGGTTTGGCGGTGGAAACAGAAGGCTTTTTATCATAGGCCAAGAAATCAACCCTCGACAACTTAACCTGTGAAAATAAAAATTTCTAAGCCCCGGGGTCACAACTTCAGCAAAAATCTGAAATTCTCCAATTCACTCAAAGATGGTGCCAACGTGTTGCAAATACTCCCCTGAAAGGTTTGGCGGTGGAAACAGAAGCCTTTTTATCATAGGACATGAAATCAGCCCTCAACAACTTAACCTGTGAAAAAAAAAATTTCTAAGCCCCGGGGTCACAACTTCAGCAAAAATCTGAAATTCTCCAATTCACTCAGAGATGGTGCCAACGTGTTGCAAATTCTTCCCGGAAAGGTTTGGCGGTGGAAACAGAAGGCTTTTTATCGTAGGACATGAAATCAGCCCTCGACAACTTAACCTGTGAAAATAAAAATTTCTAAGCCCCGGGGTCACAACTTCAGCAAAAATCTGAAATTCTCCATTTCATTCAAAGATGTTGCCAACGTGTTGCAAATACTCCCCTGAAAGGTTTGGCGGTGGAAACAGAAGCCTTTTTATCATAGGACATGAAATCAGCCCTCAACAACTTAACCTGTGAAAAAAAAAATTTCTAAGCCCCGGGGTCACAACTTCAGCAAAAATCTGAAATTCTCCAAATAACTCAAAGATGGTGCCAACGTGTTGCAAATTCTTCCCGGAATGGTTTGGCGGTGGAAACAGAAGGCTTTTTATCATAGAACATGAAATCAGCCCTTGACAACTTAACCTGTGAAAAAAAAAATTTCTAAGCCCCGGGGTCACAATTTCAGCAAAAATCTGAAATTCTCCAATTCACTCAAAGATGGTGCCAACGTGTTGCAAATACTCCCCTGAAAGGTTTGGCGGTGGAAACAGAATGCTTTTTATCATAGGACATGAAATCAGCCCTCGACAACTTAACCTGTGAAAAAAAAAATTTCTAAGCCCCGGGGTCACAACTTCAGCAAAAATCTGAAATTCTCCAATTCACTCAAAGATGGTGCCAAAGTTTTGCAAATACTCCCCTGAAAGGTTTGGCGGTGTAAACAGAAGGCTTTTTTATCACAGGACATGAAATCAGCCCTCGACAACATAACCTGTGAAAAAAAAAATTTCAAAGCCCCGGGGTCACAATGTCAGCAAAAATCTGAAATTCCCCAATTCACTCAAAATTGGTGCTAAACTGTTGCAAATTCTTCCCTGAAAGGTTTGGCGGTGGAAACAGAAGGCTTTTTATCATAGGCCATGAAATCAGCCCTCGACAACTTAACCTGTGGAAAAAAAAAATTCTAAGCCCCGGGGTCACAATTTCAGCAAAAATCTGAAATTCTCGAATTCACTCAAAAATGGTGCTAAACTGTTGCAAATTCTCCCCTGAAAGGTTTGGCGGTGGAAAAAGAAGGCTTTTTATCATAGGCCAAGAAATCAACCCTCGACAACTTAACCTGTGAAAAAAAAAATTCTAAGCCCCGGGGTCACAACTTCAGCAAAAATCTGAAATTCTCCAATTCACTCAAAGATGGTGCCAACGTGTTGCAAATACTCCCCTGAAAGGTTTGGCGGTGGAAACAAAAGGCTTTTTATCATAGGACATGAAATCAGCCCTCGACAACTTAACCTGTGAAAAAAAAAATTTCTAAGCCCCGGGGTCACAATTTCAGCAAAAATCTGAAATTCTCCAATTCACTCAAAGATGGTGCCAACGTGTTGCAAATACTCCCCTGAAAGGTTTGGCGGTGGAAACAGAAGGCTTTTTATCATAGGACATGAAATCAGCCCTCGACAACTTAACCTGTGAAAAAAAAAAATTCTAAGCCCCGGGGTCACAACTTCAGCAAAAATCTGAAATTCTCCATTTCACTCAAAGATGGTGCTAAACTGTTGCAAATTCTCCCCTGAAAGGTTTGGCGGTGGAAACAGAAGGCTTTTTATCATAGGCCATGAAATCAGCCCTCGACAACTTAACCTGTGGAAAAAAAAAATTCTAAGCCCCGGGGTCACAATTTCATCAAAAATCTGAAATTCTCCAATTCACTCAAAAATGGTGCTAAACTGTTGTAAATTCTCCCCTGAAAGGTTTGGTGGTGGAAACAGAAGGCTTTTTATCATAGGCCAAGAAATCAACCCTCGACAACTTAACCTGTGAAAAAAAAAATTTCTAAGCCCCGGGGTCACAACTTCAGCAAAAATCTGAAATTCTCCATTTCACTCAAAGATGGTGCTAAACTGTTGCAAATTCTCCCCTGAAAGGTTTGGCGATGGAAAAAGAAGGCTTTTTATCATAGGCTAAGAAATCAACCCTCGACAACTTAACCTGTGAAAAAAAAAAATTCTAAGCCCCGGGGTCACAACTTCAGCAAAAATCTGAAATTCTCCAATTCACTCAAAGATGGTGCCAACGTGTTGCAAATACTCCCCTGAAAGGTTTGGCGGTGGAAACAAAAGGCTTTTTATCATAGGACATGAAATCAGCCCTCGAAAACTTAACCTGAGAAAAAAAATTTCTAAGCCCCGGGGTCACAACTTCAGCAAAAATCTGAAATTCTCCAATTCACTCAAAGATGGTGCCAACGTGTTGCAAATACTCCCCTGAAAGGTTTGGCGGTGGAAACAGAAGGCTTTTTATCATAGGACATGAAATCAGCCCTCGACAACTTAACCTGTGAAAATAAAAATTTCTAAGCCCCGGGGTCACAACTTCAGCAAAAATCTGAAATTCTCCATTTCACTCAAAGATGTTGCCAACGTGTTGCAAATACTCCCCTGAAAGGTTTGGCGGTGGAAACAGAAGCCTTTTTATCATAGGACATGAAATCAGCCCTCAACAACTTAACCTGTGAAAAAAAAAAATTTCTAAGCCCCGGGGTCACAACTTCAGCAAAAATCTGA
>NW_027669919.1:17500-19447 GCF_964188305.1 Podarcis bocagei | reverse complement strand
CCCTAACCCTAACCCTAACCCTAACCCTTCCCTTACCCTAACCCTAACCCTTACCCCTAACCCTAACCATAACCCAACCCTACCCTACCCTACCTTACTCTATCCCTACCCTAACCCTAACCCTAACCCTAACCCTAACCCTAACCTAACCCTAACCCTAACCCTAACCCAAACCCTAACCCTAACCATGACCCTACCCTAACCCTAACCCTAACCCTAACCCCTTACCCTAACCATAACCCTACCCTATCCTACCCTACCCTAACCCTAACCCTACCCTAACCCCTTAACCTAACCCTACTCCTAACCCTAACCCTAACCCTAATCGATAACCCTAACCCTAACCCTAACCCTAAACCTAACCCTCAACTCTAAGCCTAACCCTAACCCTTATCCTAAACCTAACCATACCCTAACCCTAACCCTAACCCTAACCCTAACCCTAACCCTACCCTAACCCTAACCCTAACCCCTTACCCTAACCCTAACCCTAAACTTAACCCAAACTGTACCCTAACCCTAACCCTACCCTAACCCCTTAACCTAACCCTAACCCTAACCCTAAGCCCTAACACAACCCTAACCCTAACCCTACTCCTAACCCTAACCCTAACCCCTAACCCTAACCCTAACCCTCACCCTCACCCTCACTCTCACCCTAACCCTAACCCTAACCCTAAGTATAACCCTACCCTAACCCTAACCCTAACCCTAACCCTAACCTAAACCTAAACCTAACCCTAACCCTACCCTAACCCCTTAACCTAACCCTCCTCCTAACCCTAACCCTAACCCTAACCCTAACCCTAAACCTACTCCTAACCCTAACCCATAACCCTGACCCTGACCCTAACCCTAACCCTAACCCTACACTAACCCTAACCCTAACCCTGCCCTTACCCTAAGCCTACCGTAACTCTAACCCTAACCCTAACCCTACCCTAACCCCTTAACCTAACCCTAACCCTAACCCTAAGCCCTAACACAACCCTAACCCTAACCCTACTCCTAACCCTAACCCTAACCCCTAACCCTAACCCTAACCCTCACCCTCACCCTCACTCTCACCCTAACCCTAACCCTAACCCTAAGTATAACCCTACCCTAACCCTAACCCTAACCCTAACCCTAACCTAAACCTAAACCTAACCCTAACCCTACCCTAACCCCTTAACCTAACCCTCCTCCTAACCCTAACCCTAACCCTAACCCTAACCCTAAACCTACTCCTAACCCTAACCCATAACCCTGACCCTGACCCTAACCCTAACCCTAACCCTACACTAACCCTAACCCTAACCCTGCCCTTACCCTAAGCCTACCGTAACTCTAACCCTAACCCCTAACCCTAACCCTAACCCTAACCCTACCCCAACCCCTACCCTAACCCTCACCCTCACCCTAACCTTAACCCTAACCCTACCCTAACCCTAACCCTAACCCTTTACCCTAACCATAACCCTACCCTATCCTACCCTACCCTAACCCTAACCCTAACCCTAACCCTACCCTAACCCCTTAACCTAACCCTACATATAACCCTAACACTAACCCATAACCCTAACCCTAACCCTAACCCTAAACTCTAACCCTAACCCTAACCCTAAACCTTAACCTACCCCTACACTAACCCTAACCCTAACCCTAACCCTGACCCTGACCCTGACCCTGACCCTAACCCTAACCCTAAGCCTAAGCCTAACCCTAACCCTACCCTAACCCTAACCCTAACCCTAACCCTTCCCTTACCCTAACCCTAACCCTTACCCCTAACCCTAACCATAACCCAACCCTACCCTACCCTACCTTACTCTATCCCTACCCTAACCCTAACCCTAACCCTAACCCTAACCCTAACCCTAACCCTAACCTAACCCTAACCCTAACCCTAACCCCTTACCCTAACCATAACCCTACCCTATCCTACCCTACCCTAACCCTAACCCT
>NW_027669920.1:0-19534 GCF_964188305.1 Podarcis bocagei | reverse complement strand
GGGGTCACAATTTCATCAAAAATCTGACGTTTGGCAATTCACTCAAAAATGGTGCCAAAAGGTTGAAAATGCTCTCCTGAAAGGTTTGGCACTCGAAACAGAAGGCTTTTTATCACAGGACAAGAAATCAGCCCTCAAAAACTTAACCGGCAGAAAATATTTTTTTGAAAAAATCCCTAAGCCCCGGGGTCACAATTTCAGCAAAAATCTGACTTTTGGCAATTCACTCAAAAATGGTGCCAACCGGTTGCAAATGCTCCCCTGAAAGCTTTGGCGATGGAAACACAAGTCATTTTATCACAGGACAAGAAATCAGCCCTCAAAAACTTAACCGGCAGAAAATATTTTTTTGAAAAAATCCCTAAGCCCCGGGGTCACAATTTCAGCAAAAATCTGTCTTTTGGCAATTCACTCAAAAATGGTGCCAAAAGCTTGAAAATGCTCCCCTGAAAGCTTTGGCGATGGAAACACAAGTCATTTTATCACAGGACAAGAAATCAGCCCTGAAAAACTTAACCGGCAGAAAATATTTTTTTGAAAAAATCCCTAAGCCCCGGGGTCACAATTTCAGCAAAAATCTGACTTTTGGCAATTCACTCAAAAATGGTGCCAAAAGCTTGAAAATGCTCTCCTGAAAGGTTTGGCACTCGAAACAGAAGGCTTTTTATCACAGGACAAGAAATCAGCCCTCAAAAACTTAACCGGCAGTAAATATTTTTTTCAAAAAATCCCTAAGCCCCGGGGTCACAAATTCAGCAAAAATCTGACTTTTGGCAATTCACTCAAAAGTGGTGCCAACCGGTTGAAAATGCTCTCCTGAAAGCTTTGGCGATGGAAACAGAAGGCTTTTTATCACAGGACAAGAAATCAGCTCTCAGAAACTTAACCGGCAGAAAATATTTTTTTCAAAAAATCCCGAAGCCCCGGGGTCACAATTTCAGCAAAAATCTGACTTTTGGCAATTCACTCAAAAATGGTGCCAACCGGTTGCAAATGCTCCCCTGAAAGCTTTGGCGATGGAAACAGAAGGCTTTTTATCACAGGACAAGAAATCAGCCCTCAAAAACTTAACCGGCAGAAAATATTTTTTTGAAAAAATCCCTAAGCCCCGGGGTCACAATTTCAGCAAAAATCTGACTTTTGGCAATTCACTCAAAAATGGTGCCAACCGGTTGCAAATGCTCTCCTGAAAGGTTTGGCACTCGAAACAGAAGGCTTTTTATCACAGGACAAGAAATCAGCCCTCAGAAACTTAACCGGCAGAAAATATTTTTTTCAAAAAATTCCTAAGCCCCGGGGTCACAAATTCAGCAAAAATCTGACTTTTGGCAATTCACTCAAAAATGGTGCCCAAAGGTTGAAAATGCTCCCCTGAAAGCTTTGGCGATGGAAACTAAAGGCTGTTTATCACAGGACAAGAAATCAGCCCTCAGAAACTTAACCGGCAGAAAATATTTTTTTCAAAAAATCCCTAAGACCCGGGGTCACAATTTCAGCAAAAATCTGACTTTTGGCAATTCACTCAAAAATGGTGCCAACCGGTTCCAAATGCTCCCCTGAAAGCTTTGGCGATGGAAACAGAAGGCTTTTTATCACAGGACAAGAAATCAGCCCTCAAAAAGTTAACCGGCAGAAAATATTTTTTTGAAAAAATCCCTAAGCCCCGGGGTCACAATTTCAGCAAAAATCTGACTTTTGGCAATTCACTCAAAAATGGTGCCAAAAGCTTGAAAATGCTCTCCTGAAAGGTTTGACACTCGAAACAGAAGGCTTTTTATCACAGGACAAGAAATCAGCCCTCAGAAACTTAACCGGCAGAAAATATTTTTTTCAAAAAATCCCTAAGCCCCGCCCGCGGTCAGAAATTCAGCAAAAATCTGACTTTTGGCAATTCACTCAAAAGTGGTGCCAAAAGCTTGAAAATGCTCTCCTGAAAGGTTTGACACTCGAAACAGAAGGCTTTTTATCACAGGACAAGAAATCAGCCCTCAGAAACTTAATCGGCAGAAAATATTTTTTTCAAAAAATCCCTAAGCCCCGCCCGCGGTCACAAATTCAGCAAAAATCTGACTTTTGGCAATTCACTCAAAAATGGTGCCAAAAGGTTGAAAATGCTCTTCTGAAAGCTTTGGCGATGGAAACAGAAGGCTTTTTATCACAGGACAAGAAATCAGCCCTCAAAAACTTAACCGGCAGAAAATATTTTTTTGAAAAAATCCCTAAGCCCCGGGGTCACAATTTCAGCAAAAATCCGTCTTTTGGCAATTCACTCAAAAATGGTGCCAAAAGCTTGAAAATGCTCCCCTGAAAGCTTTGGCGATGGAAACAGAAGTCATTTTATCACAGGACAAGAAATCAGCCCTCAAAAACTTAACCGGCAGAAAATATTTTTTTCAAAAAATCCCTAAGCCCCGGGGTCACAAATTCAGCAAAATTCTGACTTTTGGCAATTCACTCAAAAATGGTGCCAACCGGTTGCAAATGCTCCCCTGAAAGCTTTGGCGATGGAAACACAAGTCATTTTATCACAGGACAAGAAATCAGCCCTCAAAAACTTAACCGGCAGAAAATATTTTTTTGAAAAAATCCCTAAGCCCCGGGGTCACAATTTCAGCAAAAATCTGTCTTTTCGCAATTCACTCAAAAATGGTGCCAAAAGCTTGAAAATGCTCTCCTGAAAGGTTTGGCACTCAAAACAGAAGGCTTTTTATCACAGGACAAGAAATCAGCCCTCAAAAACTTAACCGGCAGAAAATATTTTTTTGAAAAAATCCCTAAGCCCCGGGGTCACAAATTCAGCAAAAATCTGACTTTTGGCAATTCACTCAAAAATGGTGCCAAAAGCTTGAAAATGCTCCCCTGAAAGCTTTGGCGATGGAAACAGAAGTCATTTTATCACAGGACAAGAAATCAGCCCTCAAAAACTTAACCGGCAGAAAATATTTTTTTGAAAAAATCCCTAAGCCCCGGGGTCACAAATTCAGCAAAATTCTGACTTTTGGCAATTCACTCAAAAATGGTGCCAACCGGTTGCAAATGCTCCCCTGAAAGCTTTGGCGATGGAAACACAAGTCATTTTATCACAGGACAAGAAATCAGCCCTCAAAAACTTAACCGGCAGAAAATATTTTTTTGAAAAAATCCCTAAGCCCCGGGGTCACAATTTCAGCAAAAATCTGTCTTTTCGCAATTCACTCAAAAATGGTGCCAAAAGCTTGAAAATGCTCTCCTGAAAGGTTTGGCACTCAAAACAGAAGGCTTTTTATCACAGGACAAGAAATCAGCCCTCAAAAACTTAACCGGCAGAAAATATTTTTTTGAAAAAATCCCTAAGCCCCGGGGTCACAAATTCAGCAAAAATCTGACTTTTGGCAATTCACTCAAAAATGGTGCCAAAAGCTTGAAAATGCTCCCCTGAAAGCTTTGGCGATGGAAACAGAAGTCATTTTATCACAGGACAAGAAATCAGCCCTCAAAAACTTAACCGGCAGAAAATATTTTTTTGAAAAAATCCCTAAGCCCCGGGGTCACAATTTCAGCAAAAATCTGACTTTTGGCAATTCACTCAAAAATGGTGCCAAAAGCTTGAAAATGCTCCCCTGAAAGCTTTGGCAATGGAAACACAAGTCATTTTATCACAGGACAAGAAATCAGCCCTCAAAAACTTAACCGGCAGAAAATATTTTTTTGAAAAAATCCCTAAGCCCCGGGGTCACAATTTCAGTAAAAATCTGACTTTTGGCAATTCACTCAAAAATGGTGCCAAAAGCTTGAAAATGCTCTCCTGAAAGGTTTGGCATTCGAAAAAGAAGGCTTTTTATCACAGGAAAAGAAATCAGCCCTCAAAAACTTAACCGGCAGTAAATATTTTTTTCAAAAAATCCCTAAGCCCCGGGGTCACAAATTCAGCAAAAATCTGACTTTTGGCAATTCACTCAAAAATGGTGCCAACCGGTTGCAAATGCTCCCCTGAAAGCTTTGGCACTCAAAACAGAAGGCTTTTTATCACAGGACAAGAAATCAGCCCTCAAAAACTTAACCGGCAGAAAATATTTTTTTGAAAAAATCCCTAAGCCCCGGGGTCACAATTTCAGCAAAAATCTGACTTTTGGCAATTCAATCAAAAATGGTGCCAACCTGTTGCAAATGCTCTCCTGAAAGGTTTGGCACTCGAAACAGAAGGCTTTTTATCACAGGACAAGAAATCAGCCCTCAGAAACTTAACCGGCAGAAAATATTTTTTTCAAAAAATCCCTAAGCCCCGGGGTCACAAATTCAGCAAAAATCTGACTTTTGGCAATTCACTCAAAAATGGTGCCAACCGGTTGCAAATGCTCCCCTGAAAGCTTTGGCGATGGAAACACAAGTCATTTTATCACAGGACAAGAAATCAGCCCTCAAAAAGTTAACCGGCAGAAAATATTTTTTTGAAAAAATCCCTAAGCCCCGGGGTCACAATTTCAGCAAAAATCTGACTTTTGGCAATTCACTCAAAAATGGTGCCAAAAGCTTGAAAATGCTCTCCTGAAAGGTTTGACACTCGAAACAGAAGGCTTTTTATCACAGGACAAGAAATCAGCCCTCAGAAACTTAATCGGCAGAAAATATTTTTTTCAAAAAATCCCTAAGCCCCGCCCGCGGTCACAAATTCAGCAAAAATCTGACTTTTGGCAATTCACTCAAAAATGGTGCCAAAAGCTTGAAAATGCTCTCCTGAAAGGTTTGACACTCGAAACAGAAGGCTTTTTATCACAGGACAAGAAATCAGCCCTCAGAAACTTAACCGGCAGAAAATATTTTTTTCAAAAAATCCCTAAGCCCCGGGGTCACTATTTCAGCAAAAATCTGTCTTTTCGCAATTCACTCAAAAATGGTGCCAAAAGCTTGAAAATGCTCTCCTGAAAGGTTTGGCACTCAAAACAGAAGGCTTTTTATCACAGGACAAGAAATCAGCCCTCAAAAACTTAACCGGCAGAAAATATTTTTTTGAAAAAATCCCTAAGCCCCGGGGTCACAAATTCAGCAAAAATCTGACTTTTGGCAATTCACTCAAAAATGGTGCCAACCAGATGCAAATGCTCTCCTGAAAGGTTTGGCACTCGAAACAGAAGGCTTTTTATCACAGGACAAGAAATCAGCCCTCAGAAATTTAACCGGCAGAAAATATTTTTTTCAAAAAATCCCTAAGCCCCGGGGTCACAAATTCAGCAAAAATCTGACTTTTGGCAATTCACTCAAAAATGGTGCCAACCGGTTGCAAATGCTCCCCTGAAAGGTTTGGCACTCGAAACAGAAGGCTTTTTATCACAGGACAAGAAATCAGCCCTCAAAAACTAACCGGCAGAAAATATTTTTTTCAAAAAATCCCTAAGCCCTGGGGTCACAATTTCAGCAAAAATCTGTCTTTTGGCAATTCACTCAAAAATGGTGCCAAAAGCTTGAAAATGCTCTCCTGAAAGGTTTGGCACTCGAAACAGAAGGCTTTTTATCACAGGACAAGAAATCAGCCCTCAGAAACTTAACCGGCAGAAGATATTTTTTTCAAAAAATCCCTAAGCCCCGGGGTCACAATTTCAGCAAAAATCTGACTTTTGGCAATTCACTCAAAAATGGTGCCAACCGGTTGCAAATGCTCCCCTGAAAGCTTTGGCGATGGAAACAGAAGGCTTTTTATCACAGGACAAGAAATCAGCCCTCAAAAACTTAACCGGCAGAAAATATTTTTTTGAAAAAATCCCTAAGCCCCGGGGTCACAATTTCAGCAAAAATCTGACTTTTGGCAATTCACTCAAAAATGGTGCCAAAAGCTTGAAAATGCTCTCCTGAAAGGTTTGGCACTCGAAACAGAAGGCTTTTTATCACAGGACAAGAAATCAGCCCTCAGAAACTTAACCGGCAGAAAATATTTTTTTCAAAAAATCCCTAAGCCCCGGGGTCACAAATTCAGCAAAAATCTGACTTTTGGCAATTCACTCAAAAATGGTGCCAACCGGTTGCAAATGCTCCCCTGAAAGCTTTGGCGATGGAAACAGAAGGCTTTTTATCACAGGACAAGAAATCAGCCCTCAAAAACTTAACCGGCAGAAAATATTTTTTTGAAAAAATCCCAAAGCCCCGGGGTCACAATTTCAGCAAAAATCTGACTTTTGGCAATACAATCAAAAATGGTGCCAACCTGTTGCAAATGCTCTCCTGAAAGGTTTGGCACTCGAAACAGAAGGCTTTTTATCACAGGACAAGAAATCAGCCCTCAAAAAGTTAACCGGCAGAAAATTTTTTTTTGAAACAATCCCTAAGCCCCGGGGTCACAATTTCAGCAAAAATCTGTCTTTTCGCAATTCACTCAAAAATGGTGCCAAAAGCTTGAAAATGCTCTCCTGAAAGGTTTGGCACTCAAAACAGAAGGCTTTTTATCACAGGACAAGAAATCAGCCCTCAAAAACTTAACCGGCAGAAAATATTTTTTTGAAAAAATCCCTAAGCCCCGGGGTCACAAATTCAGCAAAAATCTGACTTTTGGCAATTCACTCAAAAATGGTGCCAAAAGCTTCAAAATGCTCCCCTGAAAGCTTTGGCGATGGAAACAGAAGTCATTTTATCACAGGACAAGAAATCAGCCCTCAGAAACTTAACCGGCAGAAAATATTTTTTTCAAAAAATCCCTAAGCCCCGCCCGCGGTCACAAATTCAGCAAAAATCTGACTTTTGGCAATTCACTCAAAAATGGTGCCAAAAGGTTGAAAATGCTCTTCTGAAAGCTTTGGCGATGGAAACAGAAGGCTTTTTATCACAGGACAAGAAATCAGCCCTCAAAAACTTAACCGGCAGAAAATATTTTTTTGAAAAAATCCCTAAGCCCCGGGGTCACAATTTCAGCAAAAATCCGTCTTTTGGCAATTCACTCAAAAATGGTGCCAAAAGCTTGAAAATGCTCCCCTGAAAGCTTTGGCGATGGAAACAGAAGTCATTTTATCACAGGACAAGAAATCAGCCCTCAAAAACTTAACCGGCAGAAAATATTTTTTTCAAAAAATCCCTAAGCCCCGGGGTCACAAATTCAGCAAAATTCTGACTTTTGGCAATTCACTCAAAAATGGTGCCAACCGGTTGCAAATGCTCCCCTGAAAGCTTTGGCGATGGAAACACAAGTCATTTTATCACAGGACAAGAAATCAGCCCTCAAAAACTTAACCGGCAGAAAATATTTTTTTGAAAAAATCCCTAAGCCCCGGGGTCACAATTTCAGCAAAAATCTGTCTTTTCGCAATTCACTCAAAAATGGTGCCAAAAGCTTGAAAATGCTCTCCTGAAAGGTTTGGCACTCAAAACAGAAGGCTTTTTATCACAGGACAAGAAATCAGCCCTCAAAAACTTAACCGGCAGAAAATATTTTTTTGAAAAAATCCCTAAGCCCCGGGGTCACAAATTCAGCAAAAATCTGACTTTTGGCAATTCACTCAAAAATGGTGCCAAAAGCTTGAAAATGCTCCCCTGAAAGCTTTGGCGATGGAAACAGAAGTCATTTTATCACAGGACAAGAAATCAGCCCTCAAAAACTTAACCGGCAGAAAATATTTTTTTGAAAAAATCCCTAAGCCCCGGGGTCACAATTTCAGCAAAAATCTGACTTTTGGCAATTCACTCAAAAATGGTGCCAAAAGCTTGAAAATGCTCCCCTGAAAGCTTTGGCAATGGAAACACAAGTCATTTTATCACAGGACAAGAAATCAGCCCTCAAAAACTTAACCGGCAGAAAATATTTTTTTGAAAAAATCCCTAAGCCCCGGGGTCACAATTTCAGTAAAAATCTGACTTTTGGCAATTCACTCAAAAATGGTGCCAAAAGCTTGAAAATGCTCTCCTGAAAGGTTTGGCATTCGAAACAGAAGGCTTTTTATCACAGGACAAGAAATCAGCCCTCAAAAACTTAACCGGCAGTAAATATTTTTTTCAAAAAATCCCTAAGCCCCGGGGTCACAAATTCAGCAAAAATCTGACTTTTGGCAATTCACTCAAAAATGGTGCCAACCGGTTGCAAATGCTCCCCTGAAAGCTTTGGCGATGGAAACAGAAGGCTTTTTATCACAGGACAAGAAATCAGCCCTCAAAAACTTAACCGGCAGAAAATATTTTTTTGAAAAAATCCCTAAGCCCCGGGGTCACAATTTCAGCAAAAATCTGACTTTTGGCAATTCAATCAAAAATGGTGCCAACCTGTTGCAAATGCTCTCCTGAAAGGTTTGGCACTCGAAACAGAAGGCTTTTTATCACAGGACAAGAAATCAGCCCTCAGAAACTTAACCGGCAGAAAATATTTTTTTCAAAAAATCCCTAAGCCCCGGGGTCACAAATTCAGCAAAAATCTGACTTTTGGCAATTCACTCAAAAATGGTGCCAACCGGTTGCAAATGCTCCCCTGAAAGCTTTGGCGATGGAAACACAAGTCATTTTATCACAGGACAAGAAATCAGCCCTCAAAAAGTTAACCGGCAGAAAATATTTTTTTGAAAAAATCCCTAAGCCCCGGGGTCACAATTTCAGCAAAAATCTGACTTTTGGCAATTCACTCAAAAATGGTGCCAAAAGCTTGAAAATGCTCTCCTGAAAGGTTTGACACTCGAAACAGAAGGCTTTTTATCACAGGACAAGAAATCAGCCCTCAGAAACTTAATCGGCAGAAAATATTTTTTTCAAAAAATCCCTAAGCCCCGCCCGCGGTCACAAATTCAGCAAAAATCTGACTTTTGGCAATTCACTCAAAAATGGTGCCAAAAGCTTGAAAATGCTCTCCTGAAAGGTTTGACACTCGAAACAGAAGGCTTTTTATCACAGGACAAGAAATCAGCCCTCAGAAACTTAACCGGCAGAAAATATTTTTTTCAAAAAATCCCTAAGCCCCGGGGTCACTATTTCAGCAAAAATCTGTCTTTTCGCAATTCACTCAAAAATGGTGCCAAAAGCTTGAAAATGCTCTCCTGAAAGGTTTGGCACTCAAAACAGAAGGCTTTTTATCACAGGACAAGAAATCAGCCCTCAAAAACTTAACCGGCAGAAAATATTTTTTTGAAAAAATCCCTAAGCCCCGGGGTCACAATTTCAGCAAAAATCTGACTTTTGGCAATTCACTCAAAAATGGTGCCAACCAGATGCAAATGCTCTCCTGAAAGGTTTGGCACTCGAAACAGAAGGCTTTTTATCACAGGACAAGAAATCAGCCCTCAGAAATTTAACCGGCAGAAAATATTTTTTTCAAAAAATCCCTAAGCCCCGGGGTCACAAATTCAGCAAAAATCTGACTTTTGGCAATTCACTCAAAAATGGTGCCAACCGGTTGCAAATGCTCCCCTGAAAGGTTTGGCACTCGAAACAGAAGGCTTTTTATCACAGGACAAGAAATCAGCCCTCAAAAACTAACCGGCAGAAAATATTTTTTTCAAAAAATCCCTAAGCCCTGGGGTCACAATTTCAGCAAAAATCTGTCTTTTGGCAATTCACTCAAAAATGGTGCCAAAAGCTTGAAAATGCTCTCCTGAAAGGTTTGGCACTCGAAAGAGAAGGCTTTTTATCACAGGACAAGAAATCAGCCCTCAGAAACTTAACCGGCAGAAGATATTTTTTTCAAAAAATCCCTAAGCCCCGGGGTCACAATTTCAGCAAAAATCTGACTTTTGGCAATTCACTCAAAAATGGTGCCAACCGGTTGCAAATGCTCCCCTGAAAGCTTTGGCGATGGAAACAGAAGGCTTTTTATCACAGGACAAGAAATCAGCCCTCAAAAACTTAACCGGCAGAAAATATTTTTTTGAAAAAATCCCTAAGCCCCGGGGTCACAATTTCAGCAAAAATCTGACTTTTGGCAATTCACTCAAAAATGGTGCCAAAAGCTTGAAAATGCTCTCCTGAAAGGTTTGGCACTCGAAACAGAAGGCTTTTTATCACAGGACAAGAAATCAGCCCTCAGAAACTTAACCGGCAGAAAATATTTTTTTCAAAAAATCCCTAAGCCCCGGGGTCACAAATTCAGCAAAAATCTGACTTTTGGCAATTCACTCAAAAATGGTGCCAACCGGTTGCAAATGCTCCCCTGAAAGCTTTGGCGATGGAAAGAGAAGGCTTTTTATCACAGGACAAGAAATCAGCCCTCAAAAACTTAACCGGCAGAAAATATTTTTTTGAAAAAATCCCTAAGCCCCGGGGTCACAATTTCAGCAAAAATCTGACTTTTGGCAATACAATCAAAAATGGTGCCAACCTGTTGCAAATGCTCTCCTGAAAGGTTTGGCACTCGAAACAGAAGGCTTTTTATCACAGGACAAGAAATCAGCCCTCAGAAACTTAACCGGCAGAAAATATTTTTTTCAAAAAATCCCTAAGTCCCGGGGTCACAAATTCAGCAAAAATCTGACTTTTGGCAATTCACTCAAAAATGGTGCCAAAAGCTTGAAAATGCTCTCCTGAAATGTTTGACACTCGAAACAGAAGGCTTTTTATCACAGGACAAGAAATCAGCCCTCAGAAACTTAACCGGCAGAAAATATTTTTTTCAAAAAATCCCTAAGCCCCGCCCGCTGTCACAAATTCAGCAAAAATCTGACTTTTGGCAATTCACTCAAAAATGGTGCCAAAAGCTTGAAAATGCTCTCCTGAAAGGTTTGACACTCGAAACAGAAGGCTTTTTATCACAGGACAAGAAATCAGCCCTCAGAAACTTAACCGGCAGAAAATATTTTTTTCAAAAAATCCCTAAGCCCCGGGGTCACTATTTCAGCAAAAATCTGTCTTTTCGCAATTCACTCAAAAATGGTGCCAAAAGCTTGAAAATGCTCTCCTGAAAGCTTTGGCACTCAAAACAGAAGGCTTTTTATCACAGGACAAGAAATCAGCCCTCAGAAACTTAACCGGCAGAAAATATTTTTTTGAAAAAATCCCTAAGCCCCGGGGTCACAAATTCAGCAAAAATCTGACTTTTGGCAATTCACTCAAAAATGGTGCCAAAAGCTTCAAAATGCTCCCCTGAAAGCTTTGGCGATGGAAACAGAAGTCATTTTATCACAGGACAAGAAATCAGCCCTCAAAAACTTAACCGGCAGAAAATATTTTTTTGAAAAAATCCCTAAGCCCCGGGGTCACAATTTCAGCAAAAATCTGACTTTTGGCAATTCACTCAAAAATGGTGCCAACCGGTTGCAAATGCTCCCCTGAAAGCTTTGGCGATGGAAACACAAGTCATTTTATCACAGGACAAGAAATCAGCCCTCAAAAAGTTAACCGGCAGAAAATATTTTTTTGAAAAAATCCCTAAGCCCCGGGGTCACAATTTCAGCAAAAATCTGACTTTTGGCAATTCACTCAAAAATGGTGCCAAAAGCTTGAAAATGCTCTCCTGAAAGGTTTGACACTCGAAACAGAAGGCTTTTTATCACAGGACAAGAAATCAGCCCTCAGAAACTTAATCGGCAGAAAATATTTTTTTCAAAAAATCCCTAAGCCCCGCCCGCGGTCACAAATTCAGCAAAAATCTGACTTTTGGCAATTCACTCAAAAATGGTGCCAAAAGCTTGAAAATGCTCTCCTGAAAGGTTTGACACTCGAAACAGAAGGCTTTTTATCACAGGACAAGAAATCAGCCCTCAGAAACTTAACCGGCAGAAAATATTTTTTTCAAAAAATCCCTAAGCCCCGGGGTCACTATTTCAGCAAAAATCTGTCTTTTCGCAATTCACTCAAAAATGGTGCCAAAAGCTTGAAAATGCTCTCCTGGAAGGTTTGGCACTCAAAACAGAAGGCTTTTTATCACAGGACAAGAAATCAGCCCTCAAAAACTTAACCGGCAGATAATATTTTTTTGAAAAAATCCCTAAGCCCCGGGGTCACAATTTCAGCAAAAATCTGACTTTTGGCAATTCACTCAAAAATGGTGCCAACCAGATGCAAATGCTCTCCTGAAAGGTTTGGCACTCAAAACAGAAGGCTTTTTATCACAGGACAAGAAATCAGCCCTCAGAAATTTAACCGGCAGAAAATATTTTTTTCAAAAAATCCCTAAGCCCCGGGGTCACAAATTCAGCAAAAATCTGACTTTTGGCAATTCACTCAAAAATGGTGCCAACCGGTTGCAAATGCTCCCCTGAAAGGTTTGGCACTCGAAACAGAAGGCTTTTTATCACAGGACAAGAAATCAGCCCTCAGAAACTAACCGGCAGAAAATATTTTTTTCAAAAAATCCCTAAGCCCTGGGGTCACAATTTCAGCAAAAATCTGTCTTTTGGCAATTCACTCAAAAATGGTGCCAAAAGCTTGAAAATGCTCTCCTGAAAGGTTTGGCACTCGAAACAGAAGGCTTTTTATCACAGGACAAGAAATCAGCCCTCAGAAACTTAACCGGCAGAAAATATTTTTTTCAAAAAATCCCTAAGCCCCGGGGTCACAATTTCAGCAAAAATCTGACTTTTGGCAATTCACTCAAAAATGGTGCCAACCGGTTGCAAATGCTCCCCTGAAAGCTTTGGCGATGGAAACAGAAGGCTTTTTATCACAGGACAAGAAATCAGCCCTCAAAAACTTAACCGGCAGAAAATATTTTTTTGAAAAAATCCCTAAGCCCCGGGGTCACAATTTCAGCAAAAATCTGACTTTTGGCAATTCACTCAAAAATGGTGCCAACCGGATGCAAATGCTCTCCTGAAAGGTTTGGCACTCGAAACAGAAGGCTTTTTATCACAGGACAAGAAATCAGCCCTCAGAAACTTAACCGGCAGAAAATATTTTTTTCAAAAAATCCCTAAGCCCCGGGGTCACAAATTCAGCAAAAATCTGATTTTTGGCAATTCACTCAAAAATGGTGCCAAAAGGTTGAAAATGCTCCCCTGAAAGCTTTGGCGATGGAAACAGAAGGCTGTTTATCACAGGACAAGAAATCAGCCCTCAGAAACTTAACCGGCAGAAAATATTTTTTTCAAAAAATCCCTAAGACCCGGGGTCACAATTTCAGCAAAAATCTGACTTTTGGCAATTCACTCAAAAATGGTGCCAACCGGTTCCAAATGCTCCCCTGAAAGCTTTGGCGATGGAAACAGAAGGCTTTTTATCACAGGACAAGAAATCAGCCCTCAAAAAGTTAACCGGCAGAAAATATTTTTTTGAAAAAATCCCTAAGCCCCGGGGTCACAATTTCAGCAAAAATCTGACTTTTGGCAATTCACTCAAAAATGGTGCCAAAAGCTTGAAAATGCTCTCCTGAAAGGTTTGACACTCGAAACAGAAGGCTTTTTATCACAGGACAAGAAATCAGCCCTCAGAAACTTAACCGGCAGAAAATATTTTTTTCAAAAAATCCCTAAGCCCCGCCCGCGGTCACAAATTCAGCAAAAATCTGACTTTTGGCAATTCACTCAAAAGTGGTGCCAAAAGCTTGAAAATGCTCTCCTGAAAGGTTTGACACTCGAAACAGAAGGCTTTTTATCACAGGACAAGAAATCAGCCCTCAGAAACTTAATCGGCAGAAAATATTTTTTTCAAAAAATCCCTAAGCCCCGCCCGCGGTCACAAATTCAGCAAAAATCTGACTTTTGGCAATTCACTCAAAAATGGTGCCAAAAGCTTGAAAATGCTCTCCTGAAAGGTTTGACACTCGAAACAGAAGGCTTTTTATCACAGGACAAGAAATCAGCCCTCAGAAACTTAACCGGCAGAAAATATTTTTTTCAAAAAATCCCTAAGCCCCGGGGTCACTATTTCAGCAAAAATCTGTCTTTTCGCAATTCACTCAAAAATGGTGCCAAAAGCTTGAAAATGCTCTCCTGAAAGGTTTGGCACTCAAAACAGAAGGCTTTTTATCACAGGACAAGAAATCAGCCCTCAAAAACTTAACCGGCAGAAAATATTTTTTTGAAAAAATCCCTAAGCCCCGGGGTCACAAATTCAGCAAAAATCTGACTTTTGGCAATTCACTCAAAAATGGTGCCAAAAGCTTCAAAATGCTCCCCTGAAAGCTTTGGCGATGGAAACAGAAGTCATTTTATCACAGGACAAGAAATCAGCCCTCAAAAACTTAACCGGCAGAAAATATTTTTTTGAAAAAATCCCTAAGCCCCGGGGTCACAAATTCAGCAAAAATCTGACTTTTGGCAATTCACTCAAAAATGGTGCCAACCGGTTGCAAATGCTCCCCTGAAAGCTTTGGCGATGGAAACACAAGTCATTTTATCACAGGACAAGAAATCAGCCCTCAAAAAGTTAACCGGCAGAAAATATTTTTTTGAAAAAATCCCTAAGCCCCGGGGTCACAATTTCAGCAAAAATCTGACTTTTGGCAATTCACTCAAAAATGGTGCCAAAAGCTTGAAAATGCTCTCCTGAAAGCTTTGGCACTCAAAACAGAAGGCTTTTTATCACAGGACAAGAAATCAGCCCTCAGAAACTTAACCGGCAGAAAATATTTTTTTCAAAAAATCCCTAAGCCCCGCCCGCGGTCACAAATTCAGCAAAAATCTGACTTTTGGCAATTCACTCAAAAATGGTGCCAAAAGGTTGAAAATGCTCTCCTGAAAGCTTTGGCGATGGAAACAGAAGGCTTTTTATCACAGGACAAGAAATCAGCCCTCAAAAACTTAACCGGCAGAAAATATTTTTTTGAAAAAATCCCTAAGCCCCGGGGTCACAATTTCAGCAAAAATCTGTCTTTTCGCAATTCACTCAAAAATGGTGCCAAAAGCTTGAAAATGCTCTCCTGAAAGGTTTGGCACTCAAAACAGAAGGCTTTTTATCACAGGATAAGAAATCAGCCCTCAGAAACTTAACCGGCAGAAAATATTTTTTTCAAAAAATCCCTAAGCCCCGGCCGCGGTCACAAATTCAGCAAAAATCTGTCTTTTGGCAATTCACTCAAAAATGGTGCCAAAAGCTTGAAAATGCTCTCCTGAAAGGTTTGACACCCGAAACAGAAGGCTTTTTATCACAGGACAAGAAATCAGCCCTCAGAAACTTAATCGGCAGAAAATATTTTTTTCAAAAAATCCCTAAGCCCCGCCCGCGGTCACAAATTCAGCAAAAATCTGACTTTTGGCAATTCACTCAAAAATGGTGCCAAAAGCTTGAAAATGCTCTCCTGAAAGGTTTGACACTCGAAACAGAAGGCTTTTTATCACAGGACAAGAAATCAGCCCTCAGAAACTTAACCGGCAGAAAATATTTTTTTCAAAAAATCCCTAAGCCCCGGGGTCACTATTTCAGCAAAAATCTGTCTTTTCGCAATTCACTCAAAAATGGTGCCAAAAGCTTGAAAATGCTCTCCTGAAAGGTTTGGCACTCAAAACAGAAGGCTTTTTATCACAGGACAAGAAATCAGCCCTCAAAAACTTAACCGGCAGAAAATATTTTTTTGAAAAAATCCCTAAGCCCCGGGGTCACAAATTCAGCAAAAATCTGACTTTTGGCAATTCACTCAAAAATGGTGCCAAAAGCTTCAAAATGCTCCCCTGAAAGCTTTGGCGATGGAAACAGAAGTCATTTTATCACAGGACAAGAAATCAGCCCTCAAAAACTTAACCGGCAGAAAATATTTTTTTGAAAAAATCCCTAAGCCCCGGGGTCACAAATTCAGCAAAAATCTGACTTTTGGCAATTCACTCAAAAATGGTGCCAACCGGTTGCAAATGCTCCCCTGAAAGCTTTGGCGATGGAAACACAAGTCATTTTATCACAGGACAAGAAATCAGCCCTCAAAAAGTTAACCGGCAGAAAATATTTTTTTGAAAAAATCCCTAAGCCCCGGGGTCACAATTTCAGCAAAAATCTGACTTTTGGCAATTCACTCAAAAATGGTGCCAAAAGCTTGAAAATGCTCTCCTGAAAGCTTTGGCACTCAAAACAGAAGGCTTTTTATCACAGGACAAGAAATCAGCCCTCAGAAACTTAACCGGCAGAAAATATTTTTTTCAAAAAATCCCTAAGCCCCGCCCGCGGTCACAAATTCAGCAAAAATCTGACTTTTGGCAATTCACTCAAAAATGGTGCCAAAAGGTTGAAAATGCTCTCCTGAAAGCTTTGGCGATGGAAACAGAAGGCTTTTTATCACAGGACAAGAAATCAGCCCTCAAAAACTTAACCGGCAGAAAATATTTTTTTGAAAAAATCCCTAAGCCCCGGGGTCACAATTTCAGCAAAAATCTGTCTTTTCGCAATTCACTCAAAAATGGTGCCAAAAGCTTGAAAATGCTCTCCTGAAAGGTTTGGCACTCAAAACAGAAGGCTTTTTATCACAGGATAAGAAATCAGCCCTCAGAAACTTAACCGGCAGAAAATATTTTTTTCAAAAAATCCCTAAGCCCCGGCCGCGGTCACAAATTCAGCAAAAATCTGTCTTTTGGCAATTCACTCAAAAATGGTGCCAAAAGCTTGAAAATGCTCTTCTGAAAGGTTTGACACCCGAAACAGAAGGCTTTTTATCACAGGACAAGAAATCAGCCCTCAGAAACTTAATCGGCAGAAAATATTTTTTTCAAAAAATCCCTAAGCCCCGCCCGCGGTCACAAATTCAGCAAAAATCTGACTTTTGGCAATTCACTCAAAAATGGTGCCAAAAGCTTGAAAATGCTCTCCTGAAAGGTTTGACACTCGAAACAGAAGGCTTTTTATCACAGGACAAGAAATCAGCCCTCAGAAACTTAACCGGCAGAAAATATTTTTTTCAAAAAATCCCTAAGCCCCGGGGTCACTATTTCAGCAAAAATCTGTCTTTTCGCAATTCACTCAAAAATGGTGCCAAAAGCTTGAAAATGCTCTCCTGAAAGGTTTGGCACTCAAAACAGAAGGCTTTTTATCCCAGGACAAGAAATCAGCCCTCAAAAACTTAACCGGCAGAAAATATTTTTTTGAAAAAATCCCTAAGCCCCGGGGTCACAAATTCAGCAAAAATCTGACTTTTGGCAATTCACTCAAAAATGGTGCCAAAAGCTTCAAAATGCTCCCCTGAAAGCTTTGGCGATGGAAACAGAAGTCATTTTATCACAGGACAAGAAATCAGCCCTCAAAAACTTAACCGGCAGAAAATATTTTTTTCAAAAAATCCCTAAGCCCCGCCCGCGGTCACAAATTCAGCAAAAATCTGACTTTTGGCAATTCACTCAAAAATGGTGCCAAAAGCTTGAAAATGCTCTCCTGAAAGGTTTGACACTCGAAACAGAAGGCTTTTTATCACAGGACAAGAAATCAGCCCTCAGAAACTTAACCGGCAGAAAATATTTTTTTCAAAAAATCCCTAAGCCCCGCCCGCGGTCACAAATTCAGCAAAAATCTGACTTTTGGCAATTCACTCAAAAATGGTGCCAAAAGGTTGAAAATGCTCTCCTGAAAGCTTTGGCGATGGAAACAGAAGGCTTTTTATCACAGGACAAGAAATCAGCCCTCAAAAACTTAACCGGCAGAAAATATTTTTTTGAAAAAATCCCTAAGCCCCGGGGTCACAATTTCAGCAAAAATCTGTCTTTTCGCAATTCACTCAAAAATGGTGCCAAAAGCTTGAAAATGCTCTCCTGAAAGGTTTGGCACTCAAAACAGAAGGCTTTTTATCACAGGATAAGAAATCAGCCCTCAGAAACTTAACCGGCAGAAAATATTTTTTTCAAAAAATCCCTAAGCCCCGGCCGCGGTCACAAATTCAGCAAAAATCTGTCTTTTGGCAATTCACTCAAAAATGGTGCCAAAAGCTTGAAAATGCTCTCCTGAAAGGTTTGACACCCGAAACAGAAGGCTTTTTATCACAGGACAAGAAATCAGCCCTCAGAAACTTAATCGGCAGAAAATATTTTTTTCAAAAAATCCCTAAGCCCCGCCCGCGGTCACAAATTCAGCAAAAATCTGACTTTTGGCAATTCACTCAAAAATGGTGCCAAAAGCTTGAAAATGCTCTCCTGAAAGGTTTGACACTCGAAACAGAAGGCTTTTTATCACAGGACAAGAAATCAGCCCTCAGAAACTTAACCGGCAGAAAATATTTTTTTCAAAAAATCCCTAAGCCCCGGGGTCACTATTTCAGCAAAAATCTGTCTTTTCGCAATTCACTCAAAAATGGTGCCAAAAGCTTGAAAATGCTCTCCTGAAAGGTTTGGCACTCAAAACAGAAGGCTTTTTATCACAGGACAAGAAATCAGCCCTCAAAAACTTAACCGGCAGAAAATATTTTTTTGAAAAAATCCCTAAGCCCCGGGGTCACAAATTCAGCAAAAATCTGACTTTTGGCAATTCACTCAAAAATGGTGCCAAAAGCTTCAAAATGCTCCCCTGAAAGCTTTGGCGATGGAAACAGAAGTCATTTTATCACAGGACAAGAAATCAGCCCTCAAAAACTTAACCGGCAGAAAATATTTTTTTCAAAAAATCCCTAAGCCCCGCCCGCGGTCACAAATTCAGCAAAAATCTGACTTTTGGCAATTCACTCAAAAATGGTGCCAAAAGCTTGAAAATGCTCTCCTGAAAGGTTTGACACTCGAAACAGAAGGCTTTTTATCACAGGACAAGAAATCAGCCCTCAGAAACTTAACCGGCAGAAAATATTTTTTTCAAAAAATCCCTAAGCCCCGGGGTCACTATTTCAGCAAAAATCTGTCTTTTCGCAATTCACTCAAAAATGGTGCCAAAAGCTTGAAAATGCTCTCCTGAAAGCTTTGGCACTCAAAACAGAAGGCTTTTTATCACAGGACAAGAAATCAGCCCTCAAAAACTTAACCGGCAGAAAATATTTTTTTGAAAAAATCCCTAAGCCCCGGGGTCACAAATTCAGCAAAAATCTGACTTTTGGCAATTCACTCAAAAATGGTGCCAAAAGCTTCAAAATGCTCCCCTGAAAGCTTTGGCGATGGAAACAGAAGTCATTTTATCACAGGACAAGAAATCAGCCCTCAAAAACTTAACCGGCAGAAAATATTTTTTTGAAAAAATCCCTAAGCCCCGGGGTCACAATTTCAGCAAAAATCTGACTTTTGGCAATTCACTCAAAAATGGTGCCAACCGGTTGCAAATGCTCCCCTGAAAGCTTTGGCGATGGAAACACAAGTCATTTTATCACAGGACAAGAAATCAGCCCTCAAAAAGTTAACCGGCAGAAAATAATTTTTTGAAAAAATCCCTAAGCCCCGGGGTCACAATTTCAGCAAAAATCTGACTTTTGGCAATTCACTCAAAAATGGTGCCAAAAGCTTGAAAATGCTCTCCTGAAAGGTTTGACACTCGAAACAGAAGGCTTTTTATCACAGGACAAGAAATCAGCCCTCAGAAACTTAATCGGCAGAAAATATTTTTTCAAAAAATCCCTAAGCCCCGCCCGCGGTCACAAATTCAGCAAAAATCTGACTTTTGGCAATTCACTCAAAAATGGTGCCAAAAGCTTGAAAATGCTCTCCTGAAAGGTTTGACACTCGAAACAGAAGGCTTTTTATCACAGGACAAGAAATCAGCCCTCAGAAACTTAACCGGCAGAAAATATTTTTTTCAAAAAATCCCTAAGCCCCGGGGTCACTATTTCAGCAAAAATCTGTCT
>NW_027669921.1:0-19966 GCF_964188305.1 Podarcis bocagei | reverse complement strand
GGCTTTCTATCACAGGACAAGAAATCAGCCTCCAAACTTAACCGGCGGAAAAGATTTTTTTGAAAAAATCCCTAACCCCCGGGTCACAATTTCAGCAAAATCTGACTTTTGGCAATTCACTCAAAAATGGTGCCAGAAGCTTGCAAATGCTCCCCTGAAAGCTTTGGCAGTCGAAACAGAAGGCTTTCTATCACAGGACAAGAAATCAGCCCTCCAAAACTTAACCGGCGGAAAAGATTTTTTTGAAAAAATCCCTAAGCCCGGGGTCACAATTTCAGCAAAAATCTGACTTTTGGCAATTCACTCAATAATGGTGCCAGAAGCTTGCAAATGCTCCCCTGAAAGCTTTGGCAGTCGAAACAGAAGGCTTAATATCACAGGACAAGAAATCAGCCCTCCAAAACTTAACCGGCAGAAAAGATTCTTTTGAAAAAATCCCTTAGCCCCGGGGTCACAATTTCAGCAAAAATCTGACTTTTGGCAATTCACTCAAAAATGGTTCCAGATGCTTGCAAATGCTCCCCTGAAAGCTTTGGCAGTCGAAACAGAAGGCTTTCTATCACAGGACAAGAAATCAGCCCTCGAAAACTTAACCGGCGGAAAAGATTTTTTTGAAAAAATCCCTAAGCCCCGGGGTCACAATTTCATCAAAAATCTGACTTTCTGGCAAATCAACTCAATAATGGTGCCAGAAGCTTGCAAATGCTCCCCTGAAAGCTTTGGCAGTCGAAACAGAAGGCTTTCTATCACAGGACAAGAAATCAGCCCTCCAAAACTTAACCGGCGGAAAAGATTTTTTTGAAAAAATCCCTAAGCCCCGGGGTCACAATTTCAGCAAAAATCTGACTTTTGGCAATTCACTCAATAATGGTGCCAGAAGCTTGCAAATGCTCCCCTGAAAGCTTTGGCAGTCGAAACAGAAGGCTTAATATCACAGGACAAGAAATCAGCCCTCCAAAACTTAACCGGCAGAAAAGATTCTTTTGAAAAAATCCCTTAGCCCCGGGGTCACAATTTCAGCAAAAATCTGACTTTTGGCAATTCACTCAAAAATGGTTCCAGATGCTTGCAAATGCTCCCCTGAAAGCTTTGGCAGTCGAAACAGAAGGCTTTCTATCACAGGACAAGAAATCAGCCCTCGAAAACTTAACCGGCGGAAAAGATTTTTTTGAAAAAAATCCCTAAGCCCCGGGGTCACAATTTCATCAAAAATCTGACTTTCGGCAATTCACTCAATAATGGTGCCAGAAGCTTGCAATGCTCCCTGAAAGCTTTGGCAGTCGAAAACAGAAGGCTTTCTATCACAGGACAAGATCAGCACTCCAAAACTTAACCGGCGGGAAAAGATTCTTTTGAAAAAATCCCTAAGCCCCGGGGTCACAATTCCAGCAAAAATCTGACTTTTGGCAATTCACTCAAAAATGGTGCCAGAAGCTTGCAAATGCTCCCCTGAAAGCTTTGGCAGTCGAAACAGAAGGCTTTCTATCACAGGACAAGAAATCAGCACTCCAAAACTTAACCGGCGGAAAAGATTCTTTTGAAAAATCCCTAAAGCCCCGGGGTCACAATTTCAGCAAAAATCTGACTTTTGGCAATTCACTCAAAAATGGTGCCAGAAGCTTGCAAATGCTCCCCTGAAAGCTTTGGCAGTCGAAACAGAAGGCTTTATATCACAGGAGAAGAAATAGGCCCTCCAAAACTTAACCGGCGGAAAAGATTTTTTTGAAAAAATCCCTAAGCCCCGGGGTCACAATTTCAGCAAAAATCTGACTTTTGGCAATTCACTCAAAAATGGTGCCAGAAGCTTGCAAATGCTCCCCTGAAAGCTTTGGCAGTCGAAACAGAAGGCTTTTTATCACAGGACAAGAAATCGGCCCTCCAAAACTTAACCGGCGGAAAAGATTTTTTTGAAAAAATCCCTAAGCCCCGGGGGCACAATTTCAGCAAAAATCTGACTTTTGGCAATTCACTCAAAAATGGTGCCAGAAGCTTGCAAATGCTCCCCTGAAAGCTTTGGCAGTCGAAACAGAAGGCTTTTTATCACAGGACAAGAAATCGGCCCTCCAAAACTTAACCGGCGGAAAAGATTTTTTTGAAAAAATCCCTAAGGCCCGGGGTCACAATTTCAGCAAAAATCTGACTTTTGGCAATTCACTCAAAAATGGTGCCAGAAGCTTGCAAATGCTCCCCTGAAAGCTTTGGCAGTCGAAACAGAAGGCTTAATATCACAGGACAAGAAATCAGCCCTCCAAAACTTAACCGGCAGAAAAGATTCTTTTGAAAAAATCCCTTAGCACCGGGGTCACAATTTCAGCAAAAATCTGACTTTTGGCAATTCACTCAAAAATGGTGCCAGACGGTTGCAAATGCTCCCCTGAAAGCTTTGGCAGTCGAAACAGAAGGCTTTCTATCACAGGACAAGAAATCAGCCCTCGAAAACTTAACCGGCGGAAAAGATTTTTTTCAAAAAATCCCTAAGCCCCGGGGTCACAATTTCATCAAAAATCTGACTTTCGGCAATTCACTCAATAATGGTGCCAGAAGCTTGCAAATGCTCCCCTGAAAGCTTTGGCAGTCGAAACAGAAGGCTTTCTATCACAGGACAAGAAATCAGCACTCCAAAACTTAACCGGCGGAAAAGATTCTTTTGAAAAAATCCCTAAGCCCCGGGGTCACAATTTCAGCAAAAATCTGACTTTTGGCAATTCACTCAAAAATGGTGCCAGAAGCTTGCAAATGCTCCCCTGAAAGCTTTGGCAGTCGAAACAGAAGGCTTTCTATCACAGGACAAGAAATCAGAACTCCAAAACTTAACCGGCGGAAAAGATTCTTTTGAAAAAATCCCTAAGCCCCGGGGTCACAATTTCAGCAAAAATCTGACTTTTGGCAATTCACTCAAAAATGGTGCCAGAAGCTTGCAAATGCTCCCCTGAAAGCTTTGGCAGTCGAAACAGAAGGCTTTATATCACAGGACAAGAAATAGGCCCTCCAAAACTTAACCGGCGGAAAAGATTTTTTTGAAAAAATCCCTAAGCCCCCGGGGTCACAATTTCAGCAAAAATCTGACTTTTGGCAATTCACTCAAAAATGGTGCCAGAAGCTTGCAAATGCTCCCCTGAAAGCTTTGGCAGTCGAAACAGAAGGCTTTTTATCACAGGACAAGAAATCGGCCCTCCAAAACTTAACCGGCGGAAAAGATTTTTTTGAAAAAATCCCTAAGCCCCGGGGTCACAATTTCAGCAAAAATCTGACTTTTGGCAATTCACTCAAAAATGGTGCCAGAAGCTTGCAAATGCTCCCCTGAAAGCTTTGGCAGTCGAAACAGAAGGCTTAATATCACAGGACAAGAAATCAGCCCTCCAAAACTTAACCGGCAGAAAAGATTTTTTGAAAAAATCCCTAAGCCCCGGGGTCACAATTTCAGCAAAAATCTGACTTTTGGCAATTCACTCAAAAATGGTGCCAGAAGCTTGCAAATGCTCTCCTGGAAGCTTTGGCAGTCGAAACAGGCGGCTTAATATCACAGGACAAGAAATCAGCCCTCCAAAACTTAACCGGCGGAAAAGATTTTTTTGAAAAAATCCCTAAGCCCGGGGTCACAATTTCATCAAAAATCTGACTTTCGGCAATTCACTCAATAATGGTGCCAGAAGCTTGCAAATGCTCCCCTGAAAGCTTCGGCAGTCGAAACAGAAGGCTTTCTATCACAGGACAAGAAATCAGCCCTCGAAAACTCAACCGGCGGAAAAGATTTTTTTGAAAAAATCCCTAAGCCCCGGGGTCACAATTTCATCAAAAATCTGACTTTTGGCAATTCACTCAAAAATGCTGCCAGAAGCTTGCAAATGCTCCCCTGAAAGCTTTGGCAGTCGAAACAGAAGGCTTTCTATCAGAGGACAAGAAATCAGCCCTCCAAAACTTAACCGGCGGAAAAGATTTTTTTGAAAAAATCCCTAAGCCCCGGGGTCACAATTTCATCAAAAATCTGACTTTTGGCAATTCACTCAAAAATGGTGCCAGAAGCTTGCAAATGCTCCCCTGAAAGCTTTGGCAGTCGAAACAGAAGGCTTTCTATCACAGGACAAGAAATCAGCCCTCCAAAACTTAACCGGCGGAAAAGATTTTTTTGAAAAAATCCCTAAGCCCCGGGGTCACAATTTCAGCAAAAATCTGACTTTTGGCAATTCACTCAATAATGGTGCCAGAAGCTTGCAAATGCTCCCCTGAAAGCTTTGGCAGTCGAAACAGAAGGCTTAATATCACAGGACAAGAAATCAGCCCTCCAAAACTTAACCGGCAGAAAAGATTCTTTTGAAAAAATCCCTTAGCCCCGGGGTCACAATTTCAGCAAAAATCTGACTTTTGGCAATTCACTCAAAAATGGTTCCAGATGCTTGCAAATGCTCCCCTGAAAGCTTTGGCAGTCGAAACAGAAGGCTTTCTATCACAGGACAAGAAATCAGCCCTCGAAAACTTAACCGGCGGAAAAGATTTTTTTGAAAAAATCCCTAAGCCCCGGGGTCACAATTTCATCAAAAATCTGACTTTCGGCAAATCACTCAATAATGGTGCCAGAAGCTTGCAAATGCTCCCCTGAAAGCTTTGGCAGTCGAAACAGAAGGCTTTCTATCACAGGACAAGAAATCAGCCCTCCAAAACTTAACCGGCGGAAAAGATTTTTTTGAAAAAATCCCTAAGCCCCGGGGTCACAATTTCATCAAAAATCTGACTTTCGGCAATTCACTCAATAATGGTGCCAGAAGCTTGCAAATGCTCCCCTGAAAGCTTTGGCAGTCGAAACAGAAGGCTTTCTATCACAGGACAAGAAATCAGCACTCCAAAACTTAACCGGCGGAAAAGATTCTTTTGAAAAAATCCCTAAGCCCCGGGGTCACAATTCCAGCAAAAATCTGACTTTTGGCAATTCACTCAAAAATGGTGCCAGAAGCTTGCAAATGCTCCCCTGAAAGCTTTGGCAGTCGAAACAGAAGGCTTTCTATCACAGGACAAGAAATCAGCACTCCAAAACTTAACCGGCGGAAAAGATTCTTTTGAAAAAATCCCTAAGCCCCGGGGTCACAATTTCAGCAAAAATCTGACTTTTGGCAATTCACTCAAAAATGGTGCCAGAAGCTTGCAAATGCTCCCCTGAAAGCTTTGGCAGTCGAAACAGAAGGCTTTATATCACAGGAGAAGAAATAGGCCCTCCAAAACTTAACCGGCGGAAAAGATTTTTTTGAAAAAATCCCTAAGCCCCGGGGTCACAATTTCAGCAAAAATCTGACTTTTGGCAATTCACTCAAAAATGGTGCCAGAAGCTTGCAAATGCTCCCCTGAAAGCTTTGGCAGTCGAAACAGAAGGCTTTTTATCACAGGACAAGAAATCGGCCCTCCAAAACTTAACCGGCGGAAAAGATTTTTTTGAAAAAATCCCTAAGCCCCGGGGTCACAATTTCAGCAAAAATCTGACTTTTGGCAATTCACTCAAAAATGGTGCCAGAAGCTTGCAAATGCTCCCCTGAAAGCTTTGGCAGTCGAAACAGAAGGCTTTTTATCACAGGACAAGAAATCGGCCCTCCAAAACTTAACCGGCGGAAAAGATTTTTTTGAAAAAATCCCTAAGGCCCGGGGTCACAATTTCAGCAAAAATCTGACTTTTGGCAATTCACTCAAAAATGGTGCCAGAAGCTTGCAAATGCTCCCCTGAAAGCTTTGGCAGTCGAAACAGAAGGCTTAATATCACAGGACAAGAAATCAGCCCTCCAAAACTTAACCGGCAGAAAAGATTCTTTGAAAAAATCCCTTAGCACCGGGGTCACAATTTCAGCAAAAATCTGACTTTTGGCAATTCACTCAAAAATGGTGCCAGACGGTTGCAAATGCTCCCCTGAAAGCTTTGGCAGTCGAAACAGAAGGCTTTCTATCACAGGACAAGAAATCAGCCCTCGAAAACTTAACCGGCGGAAAAGATTTTTTTGAAAAAATCCCTAAGCCCCGGGGTCACAATTTCATCAAAAATCTGACTTTCGGCAATTCACTCAATAATGGTGCCAGAAGCTTGCAAATGCTCCCCTGAAAGCTTTGGCAGTCGAAACAGAAGGCTTTCTATCACAGGACAAGAAATCAGCACTCCAAAACTTAACCGGCGGAAAAGATTCTTTTGAAAAAATCCCTAAGCCCCGGGGTCACAATTTCAGCAAAAATCTGACTTTTGGCAATTCACTCAAAAATGGTGCCAGAAGCTTGCAAATGCTCCCCTGAAAGCTTTGGCAGTCGAAACAGAAGGCTTTCTATCACAGGACAAGAAATCAGAACTCCAAAACTTAACCGGCGGAAAAGATTCTTTTGAAAAAATCCCTAAGCCCCGGGGTCACAATTTCAGCAAAAATCTGACTTTTGGCAATTCACTCAAAAATGGTGCCAGAAGCTTGCAAATGCTCCCCTGAAAGCTTTGGCAGTCGAAACAGAAGGCTTTATATCACAGGACAAGAAATAGGCCCTCCAAAACTTAACCGGCGGAAAAGATTTTTTTGAAAAAATCCCTAAGCCCCGGGGTCACAATTTCAGCAAAAATCTGACTTTTGGCAATTCACTCAAAAATGGTGCCAGAAGCTTGCAAATGCTCCCCTGAAAGCTTTGGCAGTCGAAACAGAAGGCTTTTTATCACAGGACAAGAAATCGGCCCTCCAAAACTTAACCGGCGGAAAAGATTTTTTTGAAAAAATCCCTAAGCCCCGGGGTCACAATTTCAGCAAAAATCTGACTTTTGGCAATTCACTCAAAAATGGTGCCAGAAGCTTGCAAATGCTCCCCTGAAAGCTTTGGCAGTCGAAACAGAAGGCTTAATATCACAGGACAAGAAATCAGCCCTCCAAAACTTAACCGGCAGAAAAGATTTTTTTGAAAAAATCCCTAAGCCCCGGGGTCACAATTTCAGCAAAAATCTGACTTTTGGCAATTCACTCAAAAATGGTGCCAGAAGCTTGCAAATGCTCTCCTGGAAGCTTTGGCAGTCGAAACAGGCGGCTTAATATCACAGGACAAGAAATCAGCCCTCCAAAACTTAACCGGCGGAAAAGATTTTTTTGAAAAAATCCCTAAGCCCCGGGGTCACAATTTCATCAAAAATCTGACTTTCGGCAATTCACTCAATAATGGTGCCAGAAGCTTGCAAATGCTCCCCTGAAAGCTTCGGCAGTCGAAACAGAAGGCTTTCTATCACAGGACAAGAAATCAGCCCTCGAAAACTCAACCGGCGGAAAAGATTTTTTTGAAAAAATCCCTAAGCCCCGGGGTCACAATTTCATCAAAAATCTGACTTTTGGCAATTCACTCAAAAATGGTGCCAGAAGCTTGCAAATGCTCCCCTGAAAGCTTTGGCAGTCGAAACATAAGGCTCTCTATCACAGGAGAAGAAATCAGCCCTCCAAAACTTAACCAGCGGAAAAGATTTTTTTGAAAAAATCCCTAAGCCCCGGGGTCACAATTTCAGCAAAACTCTGACTTTTGGCAATTCACTCAAAAATGGTGCCAGAAGCTTGCAAATGCTCCCCTGAAAGCTTTGGCAGTCGAAACAGAAGGCTTTCTATCACAGGACAAGAAATCAGCCCTCCAAACCATAACCGGCGGAAAAGATTTTTTTGAAAAAATCCCTAAGCCCCGGGGCCACAATTTCATCAAAAATCTGACTTTTGGCAATTCACTCAAAAATGGTGCCAGAAGCTTGCATATGCTCCCCTGAAAGCTTTGGCAGTCGAAACAGAAGGCTTTCTATTACAGGACAAGAAATCAGCCCTCCAAAACTTAACCGGCAGAAAAGATTTTTTTGAAAAAATCCCTAAGCCCCGGGGTCACAATTTCAGCAAAAATCTGACTTTTGACAATTCACTCAAAAATGGTGCCAGACGGTTGCAAATGCTCCCCTGAAAGCTTTGGCAGTCGAAACAGAAGGCTTTCTATCACAGGACAAGAAATCAGCCCTCGAAAACTTAACCGGCGGAAAAGATTTTTTTGAAAAAATCCCTAAGCCCCGGGGTCACAATTTCATCAAAAATCTGACTTTTGGCAATTCACTCAAAAATGGTGCCAGAAGCTTGCAAATGCTCCCCTGAAAGCTTTGGCAGTCGAAACATAAGGCTCTCTATCACAGGAGAAGAAATCAGCCCTCCAAAACTTAACCAGCTGAAAAGATTTTTTTGAAAAAATCCCTAAGCCCCGGGGTCACAATTTCAGCAAAAATCTGACTTTTGGCAATTCACTCAAAAATGGTGCCAGAAGCTTGCAAATGCTCCCCTGAAAGCTTTGGCAGTCGAAACAGAAGGCTTTCTATCACAGGACAAGAAATCAGCCCTCCAAACCTTAACCGGCGGAAAAGATTTTTTTGAAAAAATCCCTAAGCCCCGGGGTCACAATTTCATCAAAAATCTGACTTTTGGCAATTCACTCAAAAATGGTGCCAGAAGCTTGCATATGCTCCCCTGAAAGCTTTGGCAGTCGAAACAGAAGGCTTTCTATTACAGGACAAGAAATCAGCCCTCCAAAACTTAACCGGCAGAAAAGATTTTTTGAAAAAATCCCTAAGCCCCGGGGTCACAATTTCAGCAAAAATCTGACTTTTGGCAATTCACTCAAAAATGGTGCCAGAAGCTTGCAAATGCTCCCCTGAAAGCTTTGGCAGTCGAAACAGAAGGCTTTCTATCACAGGACAAGAAATCAGCCCTCCAAAACTTAACCGGCGGAAAAGATTTTTTTGAAAAAATCCCTAAGCCCCGGGGTCACAATTTCAGCAAAAATCTGACTTTTGGCAATTCACTCAAAAATGGTGCCAGACGGTTGCAAATGTTCCCCTGAAAGCTTTGGCAGTCGAAACAGAAGGCTTACTATCACAGGACAAGAAATCAGCCCTCAAAAACTTAACCGGCGGAAAAGATTTTTTTGAAAAAATCCCTAAGCCCCGGGGTCACAATTTCATCAAAAATCTGACTTTTGGCAATTCACTCAAAAATGGTGCCAGAAGCTTGCAAATGCTCCCCTGAAAGCTTTGGCAGTCGAAACATAAGGCTCTCTATCACAGGAGAAGAAATCAGCCCTCCAAAACTTAACCAGCGGAAAAGATTTTTTTGAAAAAATCCCTAAGCCCCGGGGTCACAATTTCAGCAAAAATCTGACTTTTGGCAATTCACTCAAAAATGGTGCCAGAAGCTTGCAAATGCTCCCCTGAAAGCTTTGGCAGTCGAAACAGAAGGCTTTCTATCACAGGACAAGAAATCAGCCCTCCAAACCTTAACCGGCGGAAAAGATTTTTTTGAAAAAATCCCTAAGCCCCGGGGCCACAATTTCATCAAAAATCTGACTTTTGGCAATTCACTCAAAAATGGTGCCAGAAGATTGCATATGCTCCCCTGAAAGGTTTGGCAGTCGAAACAGAAGGCTTTCTATTACAGGACAAGAAATCAGCCCTCCAAAACTTAACCGGCAGAAAAGATTTTTTTGAAAAAATCCCTAAGCCCCGGGGTCACAATTTCAGCAAAAATCTGACTTTTGGCAATTCACTCAAAAATGGTGCCAGAAGCTTGCAAATGCTCCCCTGAAAGCTTTGGCAGTCGAAACAGAAGGCTTTCTATCACAGGACAAGAAATCAGCCCTCCAAACCTTAACCGGCGGAAAAGATTTTTTTGAAAAAATCCCTAAGCCCCGGGGTCACAATTTCATCAAAAATCTGACTTTTGGCAATTCACTCAAAAATGGTGCCAGAAGCTTGCATATGCTCCCCTGAAAGCTTTGGCAGTCGAAACAGAAGGCTTTCTATTACAGGACAAGAAATCAGCCCTCCAAAACTTAACCAGCGGAAAAGATTTTTTTGAAAAAATCCCTAAGCCCCGGGGTCACAATTTCATCAAAAATCTGACTTTCGGCAATTCACTCAATAATGGTGCCAGAAGCTTGCAAATGCTCCCCTGAAAGCTTCGGCAGTCGAAACAGAAGGCTTTCTATCACAGGACAAGAAATCAGCCCTCGAAAACTCAACCGGCGGAAAAGATTTTTTTGAAAAAATCCCTAAGCCCCGGGGTCACAATTTCATCAAAAATCTGACTTTTGGCAATTCACTCAAAAATGGTGCCAGAAGCTTGCAAATGCTCCCCTGAAAGCTTTGGCAGTCGAAACATAAGGCTCTCTATCACAGGAGAAGAAATCAGCCCTCCAAAACTTAACCAGCGGAAAAGATTTTTTTGAAAAAATCCCTAAGCCCCGGGGTCACAATTTCAGCAAAAATCTGACTTTTGGCAATTCACTCAAAAATGGTGCCAGAAGCTTGCAAATGCTCCCCTGAAAGCTTTGGCAGTCGAAACAGAAGGCTTTCTATCACAGGACAAGAAATCAGCCCTCCAAACCTTAACCGGCGGAAAAGATTTTTTTGAAAAAATCCCTAAGCCCCGGGGCCACAATTTCATCAAAAATCTGACTTTTGGCAATTCACTCAAAAATGGTGCCAGAAGCTTGCATATGCTCCCCTGAAAGCTTTGGCAGTCGAAACAGAAGGCTTTCTATTACAGGACAAGAAATCAGCCCTCCAAAACTTAACCGGCAGAAAAGATTTTTTTGAAAAAATCCCTAAGCCCCGGGGTCACAATTTCAGCAAAAATCTGACTTTTGGCAATTCACTCAAAAATGGTGCCAGACGGTTGCAAATGCTCCCCTGAAAGCTTTGGCAGTCGAAACAGAAGGCTTTCTATCACAGGACAAGAAATCAGCCCTCGAAAACTTAACCGGCGGAAAAGATTTTTTTGAAAAAATCCCTAAGCCCCGGGGTCACAATTTCATCAAAAATCTGACTTTTGGCAATTCACTCAAAAATGGTGCCAGAAGCTTGCAAATGCTCCCCTGAAAGCTTTGGCAGTCGAAACATAAGGCTCTCTATCACAGGAGAAGAAATCAGCCCTCCAAAACTTAACCGGCGGAAAAGATTTTTTTGAAAAAATCCCTAAGCCCCGGGGTCACAATTTCAGCAAAAATCTGACTTTTGGCAATTCACTCAAAAATGGTGCCAGAAGCTTGCAAATGCTCCCCTGAAAGCTTTGGCAGTAGAAACAGAAGGCTTTCTATCACAGGACAAGAAATCAGCCCTCCAAACCTTAACCGGCGGAAAAGATTTTTTTGAAAAAATCCCTAAGCCCCGGGGTCACAATTTCATCAAAAATCTGACTTTTGGCAATTCACTCAAAAATGGTGCCAGAAGCTTGCATATGCTCCCCTGAAAGCTTTGGCAGTCGAAACAGAAGGCTTTCTATTACAGGACAAGAAATCAGCCCTCCAAAACTTAACCGGCAGAAAAGATTTTTTTGAAAAAATCCCTAAGCCCCGGGGTCACAATTTCAGCAAAAATCTGACTTTTGGCAATTCACTCAAAAATGGTGCCAGAAGCTTGCAAATGCTCCCCTGAAAGCTTTGGCAGTCGAAACAGAAGGCTTTCTATCACAGGACAAGAAATCAGCCCTCCAAAACTTAACCGGCGGAAAAGATTTTTTTGAAAAAATCCCTAAGCCCCGGGGTCACAATTTCAGCAAAAATCTGACTTTTGGCAATTCACTCAAAAATGGTGCCAGACGGTTGCAAATGTTCCCCTGAAAGCTTTGGCAGTCGAAACAGAAGGCTTACTATCACAGGACAAGAAATCAGCCCTCGAAAACTTAACCGGCGGAAAAGATTTTTTTGAAAAAATCCCTAAGCCCCGGGGTCACAATTTCATCAAAAATCTGACTTTTGGCAATTCACTCAAAAATGGTGCCAGAAGCTTGCAAATGCTCCCCTGAAAGCTTTGGCAGTCAAAACAGAAGGCTTTCTATCACAGGAAAAGAAATCAGCCCTCCAAAACTTAACCGGCGGAAAAGATTTTTTTGAAAAAATCCCTAAGCCCCGGGGTCACAATTTCAGCAAAAATCTGACTTTTGGCAATTCACTCAAAAATGGTGCCAGAAGCTTGCAAATGCTCCCCTGAAAGCTTTGGCAGTCGAAACAGAAGGCTTTCTATCACAGGACAAGAAATCAGCCCTCCAAAACTTAACCAGCGGAAAAGATTTTTTTGAAAAAATCCCTAAGCCCCGGGGTCACAATTTCAGCAAAAATCTGACTTTTGGCAATTCACTCAAAAATGGTGCCAGACGGTTGCAAATGCTCCCCTGAAAGCTTTGGCAGTCGAAACAGAAGGCTTTCTATCACAGGACAAGAAATCAGCCCTCGAAAACTTAACCGGCGGAAAAGATTTTTTTGAAAAAATCCCTAAGCCCCGGGGTCACAATTTCAGCAAAAATCTGACTTTTGGCAATTCACTCAAAAATGGTGCCAGACGGTTGCAAATGCTACCCTGAAAGCTTTGGCAGTCGAAACAGAAGGCTTTTTATCACAGGACAAGAAATCGGCCCTCCAAAACTTAACCGGCGGAAAAGATTTTTTTGAAAAAATCCCTAAGCCCCGGGGTCACAATTTCAGCAAAAATCTGACTTTTGGCAATTCACTCAAAAATCGTGCCAGACGGTTGCAAATGCTCCCCTGAAAGCTTTGGCAGTCGAAACAGAAGGCTTTTTATCACAGGACAAGAAATCGGCCCTCCAAAACTTAACCGGCGGAAAAGATTTTTTTGAAAAAATCCCTAAGCCCCGGGGTCACAATTTCAGGAAAAATCTGACTTTTGGCAATGCACTCAAAAATGGTGCCAGAAGCTTGCAAATGCTCCCCTGAAAGCTTTGGCAGTCGAAACAGAAGGCTTAATATCACAGGACAAGAAATCAGCCCTCCAAAACTTAACCGGCAGAAAAGATTTTTTTGAAAAAATCCCTAAGCCCCGGGGTCACAATTTCAGCAAAAATCTGACTTTTGGCAATTCACTCAAAAATGGTGCCAGACGGTTGCAAATGCTCCCCTGAAAGCTTTGGCAGTCGAAACAGAAGGCTTTCTATCACAGGACAAGAAATCAGCCCTCGAAAACTTAACCGGCGGAAAAGATTTTCTTGAAAAAATCCCTAAGCCCCGGGGTCACAATTTCATCAAAAATCTGACTTTCGGCAATTCACTCAATAATGGTGCCAGAAGCTTGCAAATGCTCCCCTGAAAGCTTCGGCAGTCGAAACAGAAGGCTTTCTATCACAGGACAAGAAATCAGCACTCCAAAACTTAACCGGCGGAAAAGATTCTTTTGAAAAAATCCCTAAGCCCCGGGGTCACAATTTCAGCAAAAATCTGACTTTTGGCAATTCACTCAAAAATGGTGCCAGAAGCTTGCAAATGCTCCCCTGAAAGCTTTGGCAGTCGAAACAGAAGGCTTTCTATCACAGGACAAGAAATCAGCACTCCAAAACTTAACCGGCGGAAAAGATTCTTTTGAAAAAATCCCTAAGCCCCGGGGTCACAATTTCAGCAAAAATCTGACTTTTGGCAATTCACTCAAAAATGGTGCCAGAAGCTTGCAAATGCTCCCCTGAAAGCTTTGGCAGTCGAAACAGAAGGCTTTATATCACAGGACAAGAAATAGGCCCTCCAAAACTTAACCGGCGGAAAAGATTTTTTTGAAAAAATCCCTAAGCCCCGGGGTCACAATTTCAGCAAAAATCTGACTTTTGGCAATTCACTCAAAAGTGGTGCAAGAAGCTTGCAAATGCTCTCCTGAAAGCTTTGGCAGTCGAAACAGAAGGCTTTTTATCACAGGACAAGAAATCAGCCCTCGAAAACTCAACCGGCGGAAAAGATTTTTTTGAAAAAATCCCTAAGCCCCGGGGTCACAATTTCATCAAAAATCTGACTTTTGGCAATTCACTCAAAAATGGTGCCAGAAGCTTGCAAATGCTCCCCTGAAAGCTTTGGCAGTCGAAACATAAGGCTCTCTATCACAGGAGAAGAAATCAGCCCTCCAAAACTTAACCAGCGGAAAAGATTTTTTTGAAAAAATCCCTAAGCCCCGGGGTCACAATTTCAGCAAAAATCTGACTTTTGGCAATTCACTCAAAAATGCTGCCAGAAGCTTGCAAATGCTCCCCTGAAAGCTTTGGCAGTCGAAACAGAAGGCTTTTTATCACAGGACAAGAAATCAGCCCTCGAAAACTCAACCGGCGGAAAAGATTTTTTTGAAAAAATCCCTAAGCCCCGGGGTCACAATTTCATCAAAAATCTGACTTTTGGCAATTCACTCAAAAATGGTGCCAGAAGCTTGCAAATGCTCCCCTGAAAGCTTTGGCAGTCGAAACATAAGGCTCTCTATCACAGGAGAAGAAATCAGCCCTCCAAAACTTAACCAGCGGAAAAGATTTTTTTGAAAAAATCCCTAAGCCCCGGGGTCACAATTTCAGCAAAAATCTGACTTTTGGCAATTCACTCAAAAATGGTGCCAGAAGCTTGCAAATGCTCCCCTGAAAGCTTTGGCAGTCGAAACATAAGGCTCTCTATCACAGGAGAAGAAATCAGCCCTCCAAAACTTAACCGGCGGAAAAGATTTTTTTGAAAAAATCCCTAAGCCCCGGGGTCACAATTTCAGCAAAAATCTGACTTTTGGCAATTCACTCAAAAATGGTGCCAGAAGCTTGCATATGCTCCCCTGAAAGCTTTGGCAGTCGAAACAGAAGGCTTTCTATTACAGGACAAGAAATCAGCCCTCCAAAACTTAACCGGCAGAAAAGATTTTTTTGAAAAAATCCCTAAGCCCCGGGGTCACAATTTCAGCAAAAATCTGACTTTTGGCAATTCACTCAAAAATGGTGCCAGAAGCTTGCAAATGCTCCCCTGAAAGCTTTGGCAGTCGAAACAGAAGGCTTTCTATCACAGGACAAGAAATCAGCCCTCGAAAACTTAACCGGCGGAAAAGATTTTTTTGAAAAAATCCCTAAGCCCCGGGGTCACAATTTCAGCAAAAATCTGACTTTTGGCAATTCACTCAAAAATGGTGCCAGAAGCTTGCAAATGCTCCCCTGAAAGCTTTGGCAGTCGAAACATAAGGCTCTCTATCACAGGAGAAGAAATCAGCCCTCCAAAACTTAACCAGCGGAAAAGATTTTTTTGAAAAAATCCCTAAGCCCCGGGGTCACAATTTCAGCAAAAATCTGACTTTTGGCAATTCACTCAAAAATGGTGCCAGAAGCTTGCAAATGCTCCCCTGAAAGCTTTGGCAGTCGAAACAGAAGGCTTTCTATCACAGGACAAGAAATCAGCCCTCCAAACCTTAACCGGCGGAAAAGATTTTTTTGAAAAAATCCCTAAGCCCCGGGGTCACAATTTCATCAAAAATCTGACTTTTGGCAATTCACTCAAAAATGGTGCCAGAAGCTTGCATATGCTCCCCTGAAAGCTTTGGCAGTCGAAACAGAAGGCTTTCTATTACAGGACAAGAAATCAGCCCTCCAAAACTTAACCGGCAGAAAAGATTTTTTTGAAAAAATCCCTAAGCCCCGGGGTCACAATTTCAGCAAAAATCTGACTTTTGGCAATTCACTCAAAAATGGTGCCAGACGGTTGGAAATGCTCCCCTGAAAGCTTTGGCAGTCGAAACAGAAGGCTTTCTATCACAGGACAAGAAATCAGCCCTCGAAAACTTAACCGGCGGAAAAGATTTTTTTGAAAAAATCCCTAAGCCCCGGGGTCACAATTTCAGCAAAAATCTGACTTTTGGCAATTCACTCAAAAATGGTGCCAGACGGTTGGAAATGCTCCCCTGAAAGCTTTGGCAGTCGAAACAGAAGGCTTTCTATCACAGGACAAGAAATCAGCCCTCGAAAACTTAACCGGCGGAAAAGATTTTTTTGAAAAAATCCCTAAGCCCCGGGGTCACAATTTCAGCAAAAATCTGACTTTTGGCAATTCACTCAAAAATGGTGCCAGACGGTTGCAAATGTTCCCCTGAAAGCTTTGGCAGTCGAAACAGAAGGCTTTCTATCACAGGACAAGAAATCAGCCCTCGAAAACTTAACCGGCGGAAAAGATTTTTTTGAAAAAATCCCTAAGCCCCGGGGTCACAATTTCATCAAAAATCTGACTTTTGGCAATTCACTCAAAAATGGTGCCAGAAGCTTGCAAATGCTCCCCTGAAAGCTTTGGCAGTCAAAACAGAAGGCTTTCTATCACAGGAAAAGAAATCAGCCCTCCAAAACTTAACCGGCGGAAAAGATTTTTTTGAAAAAATCCCTAAGCCCCGGGGTCACAATTTCAGCAAAAATCTGACTTTTGGCAATTCACTCAAAAATGGTGCCAGAAGCTTGCAAATGCTCCCCTGAAAGCTTTGGCAGTCGAAACAGAAGGCTTTCTATCACAGGACAAGAAATCAGCCCTCCAAAACTTAACCAGCGGAAAAGATTTTTTTGAAAAAATCCCTAAGCCCCGGGGTCACAATTTCAGCAAAAATCTGACTTTTGGCAATTCACTCAAAAATGGTGCCAGACGGTTGCAAATGCTCCCCTGAAAGCTTTGGCAGTCGAAACAGAAGGCTTTCTATCACAGGACAAGAAATCAGCCCTCGAAAACTTAACCGGCGGAAAAGATTTTTTTGAAAAAATCCCTAAGCCCCGGGGTCACAATTTCAGCAAAAATCTGACTTTTGGCAATTCACTCAAAAATGGTGCCAGACGGTTGCAAATGCTCCCCTGAAAGCTTTGGCAGTCGAAACAGAAGGCTTTCTATCACAGGACAAGAAATCGGCCCTCCAAAACTTAACCGGCGGAAAAGATTTTTTTGAAAAAATCCCTAAGCCCCGGGGTCACAATTTCAGCAAAAATCTGACTTTTGGCAATTCACTCAAAAATGGTGCCAGAAGCTTGCAAATGCTCCCCTGAAAGCTTTGGCAGTCGAAACAGAAGGCTTAATATCACAGGACAAGAAATCAGCCCTCCAAAACTTAACCGGCAGAAAAGATTCTTTTGAAAAAATCCCTTAGCCCCGGGGTCACAATTTCAGCAAAAATCTGACTTTTGGCAATTCACTCAAAAATGGTGCCAGACGGTTGCAAATGCTCCCCTGAAAGCTTTGGCAGTCGAAACAGAAGGCTTTCTATCACAGGACAAGAAATCAGCCCTCCAAAACTTAACCGACCGAAAAGATTTTTTTGAAAAAATCCCTAAGCCCCGGGGTCTCAATTTCATCAAAAATCTGACTTTTGGCAATTCACTCAAAAATGGTGCCAGAAGCTTGCAAATGCTCCCCTGAAAGCTTTGGCAGTCGAAAGAGAAGGCTTTTTATCACAGGACAAAAAATCAGCCCTCGAAAACTTTACCGGCGGAAAGGATTTTTTTGAAAAAATCCCTAAGCCCCGGGGTCACAATTTCAGCAAAAATCTGACTTTTGGCAATGCACTCAAAAATGGTGCCAGAAGCTTGCAAATGCTCCCCTTAAAGCTTTGGCAGTCGAAACAGAAGGCTTTCTATCACAGGACAAGAAATCAGCCCTCCAAAACTTAACCGGCGGAAAAGATTTTTTTGAAAATATCCCTAAGCCCCGGGGTCACAATTTCAGCAAATATCTGACTTTTGGCAATTCACTCAAAAATGGTGCCAGAAGCTTGCAAATGCTCCCCTGAAAGCTTTGGCAGTCGAAACAGAAGGCTTAATATCACAGGACAAGAAATCAGCCCTCCAAAACTTAACCGGCAGAAAAGATTTTTTTGAAAAAATCCCTTAGCCCCGGGGTCACAATTTCATCAAAAATCTGACTTTCGGCAATTCACTCAATAATGGTGCCAGAAGCTTGCAAATGCTCCCCTGAAAGCTTTGGCAGTCGAAACAGAAGGCTTTCTATCACAGGACAAGAAATCAGCACTCCAAAACTTAACCGGCGGAAAAGATTTTTTTGAAAAAATCCCTAAGCCCCGGGGTCACAATTTCAGCAAAAATCTGACTTTTGGCAATTCACTCAAAAATGGTGCCAGACGGTTGGAAATGCTCCCCTGAAAGCTTTGGCAGTCGAAACAGAAGGCTTTCTATCACAGGACAAGAAATCAGCCCTCGAAAACTTAACCGGCGGAAAAGATTTTTTTGAAAAAATCCCTAAGCCCCGGGGTCACAATTTCAGCAAAAATCTGACTTTTGGCAATTCACTCAAAAATGGTGCCAGACGGTTGCAAATGTTCCCCTGAAAGCTTTGGCAGTCGAAACAGAAGGCTTTCTATCACAGGACAAGAAATCAGCCCTCGAAAACTTAACCGGCGGAAAAGATTTTTTTGAAAAAATCCCTAAGCCCCGGGGTCACAATTTCATCAAAAATCTGACTTTTGGCAATTCACTCAAAAATGGTGCCAGAAGCTTGCAAATGCTCCCCTGAAAGCTTTGGCAGTCGAAACAGAAGGCTTAATATCACAGGACAAGAAATCAGCCCTCCAAAACTTAACCGGCAGAAAAGATTTTTTTGAAAAAATCCCTTAGCCCCGGGGTCACAATTTCAGCAAAAATCTGACTTTTGGCAATTCACTCAAAAATGGTGCCAGACGGTTGCAAATGCTCCCCTGAAAGCTTTGGCAGTCGAAACAGAAGGCTTTCTATCACAGGACAAGAAATCGGCCCTCCAAAACTTAACCGGCGGAAAAGATTTTTTTGAAAAAATCCCTAAGCCCCGGGGTCACAATTTCAGCAAAAATCTGACTTTTGGCAATTCACTCAAAAATGGTGCCAGAAGCTTGCAAATGCTCCCCTGAAAGCTTTGGCAGTCGAAACAGAAGGCTTAATATCACAGGACAAGAAATCAGCCCTCCAAAACTTAACCGGCAGAAAAGATTCTTTTGAAAAAATCCCTTAGCCCCGGGGTCACAATTTCAGCAAAAATCTGACTTTTGGCAATTCACTCAAAAATGGTGCCAGACGGTTGCAAATGCTCCCCTGAAAGCTTTGGCAGTCGAAACAGAAGGCTTTCTATCACAGGACAAGAAATCAGCCCTCCAAAACTTAACCGACCGAAAAGATTTTTTTGAAAAAATCCCTAAGCCCCGGGGTCTCAATTTCATCAAAAATCTGACTTTTGGCAATTCACTCAAAAATGGTGCCAGAAGCTTGCAAATGCTCCCCTGAAAGCTTTGGCAGTCGAAAGAGAAGGCTTTTTATCACAGGACAAAAAATCAGCCCTCGAAAACTTTACCGGCGGAAAGGATTTTTTTGAAAAAATCCCTAAGCCCCGGGGTCACAATTTCAGCAAAAATCTGACTTTTGGCAATGCACTCAAAAATGGTGCCAGAAGCTTGCAAATGCTCCCCTTAAAGCTTTGGCAGTCGAAACAGAAGGCTTTCTATCACAGGACAAGAAATCAGCCCTCCAAAACTTAACCGGCGGAAAAGATTTTTTTGAAAATATCCCTAAGCCCCGGGGTCACAATTTCAGCAAATATCTGACTTTTGGCAATTCACTCAAAAATGGTGCCAGAAGCTTGCAAATGCTCCCCTGAAAGCTTTGGCAGTCGAAACAGAAGGCTTAATATCACAGGACAAGAAATCAGCCCTCCAAAACTTAACCGGCAGAAAAGATTTTTTTGAAAAAATCCCTTAGCCCCGGGGTCACAATTTCATCAAAAATCTGACTTTCGGCAATTCACTCAATAATGGTGCCAGAAGCTTGCAAATGCTCCCCTGAAAGCTTTGGCAGTCGAAACAGAAGGCTTTCTATCACAGGACAAGAAATCAGCACTCCAAAACTTAACCGGCGGAAAAGATTTTTTTGAAAAAATCCCTAAGCCCCGGGGTCACAATTTCAGCAAAAATCTGACTTTTGGCAATTCACTCAAAAATGGTGCCAGACGGTTGGAAATGCTCCCCTGAAAGCTTTGGCAGTCGAAACAGAAGGCTTTCTATCACAGGACAAGAAATCAGCCCTCGAAAACTTAACCGGCGGAAAAGATTTTTTTGAAAAAATCCCTAAGCCCCGGGGTCACAATTTCAGCAAAAATCTGACTTTTGGCAATTCACTCAAAAATGGTGCCAGACGGTTGCAAATGCTCCCCTGAAAGCTTTGGCAGTCGA
>NW_027669922.1:0-19997 GCF_964188305.1 Podarcis bocagei | reverse complement strand
GAAAAAATCCCTAAGCCCCGGGGTCACAATTTCATCAAAAATCTGACTTTCGGCAGTTGACTCAAAAAAGGTGCCAAACGGTTGCAAATGCTCCCCTGAGAGGTTTGGTAGTCGTAACAGAAGACGTTTTATCACAGGACAAGAATTATACCTCGCTGACTTAACCGGCAGAAAAAGATTTTTTGAAAAAATCCCTAAGCCCCGGGGTCACATTTTCATCAAAAATCTGACTTTCGGCAGTTGACTCAAAAAGGTGCCAAACGGTTGCAAATGCTCCCCTGAGAGGTTTTGTGGTCGAAACAGAAGTCTTTTCATCACAGGACAAGAAATCATCACTCGCCGACTTAAGCAGCTGAAAAAGATTTTTTTGAAAAAATCCCTAAGCCCCGGGGTCACAATTTCATCAAAAATGTGACTTTTGGCAATTCACTCAAAAATGGTGCCAAAAGGTTGCAAATGCTCCCCTGAGAGGTTTGGTGATCGAAACAGAAGGCTTTTTATCACAGGACAAGAAATCATACATCGCTGACTTAACAGGCAGAAAAAGATTTTTTTGAAAAAATCCCTAAGCCCAGGGGTCACAATTTCATCAAAAATCTGACTTTCGGCAATTCACTCAAAAATGTTGCCAAACGATTGCAAATGCTCCCTGAGAGGTTTGGTGGTCGAAACAGAAGTCTTTTTATCACAGGACAAGAAATCAGCCCTCTACAACTTAACAGGCAGAAAAAGATTTTTTGAAAAAATCCCCAAGCCCCGGGGTCACAATTTCATCAAAAATGTGACTTTTGGCAATTCACTCAAAGATGGTGCCAAACGGTTGCAAATTCTCCCCTGAAAGGGTCAGCGGTCAAAACAGAAGGCTTTTTATCACAGGACAAGAAATCAGCCCTCGACAACTTAACCGGCAGAAAAAGATATTTTTGAAGAAATCCCTAAGCCCCGAGGTCACAATTTCATCAAAAATGTGACTTTTGGCAATTCACTCAAAAAAGGTGCCAAACGGTTGCAAATGCTCCCCTGAGAGGTTTGGTGGTCGAAACAGAAGGCTTTTTATCACAGGACAAGAAATCATACCTCGCTGACTAAACCGGCAGAAAAAGATTTTTTTGAAAAAATCCCTAAGCCCAGGGGTCACAATTTCATCAAAAATCTGACTTTCGGCAGTTGACTCAAAAAGGTGCCAAACGGTTGCAAATGCTCCCCTGAGAGGTTTGGTGGTCGAAAGAGGAGGCTTTTTATCACAGGACAAGAAATCAGCCCTCGCCCACTTAACCAGCAGAAAAAGGGTTTTTGAAAAAATCCCAAAGCCCCGGGGTCACAATTCATGAAAAATCTGATTTTCGGCAATTCACTCAAAAATGTTGCGAAACGATTGCAAATGCTCCCCTGAGAGGTTTGGTGGTCGAAACAGAAGTCGTTTTATCACAGGAAGAAATCAGCCCTCTACAACTTAACAGACAGAAAAAGATTTTTTTGAAAAAATCCCTAAGCCCCGGGGTCACAATTTCATCAAAAATGTGACTTTTGGCAATTCACTCAAAAATGGTGTCAAAAGGTTGCAAATGCTCCCCTGAGAGGTTTGGTGGTCGAAACAGAAGGCTTTTTATCACAGGACAAGAAATCATACCTCGCTGACTTAACCGGCAGAAAAAGATTTTTTTGAAAAAATCCCTAAGCCCCGGGGTCACAATTTCATCAAAAATCTGACTTTCGGCAGTTGACTCAAAAAAGGTGCCAAACGGTTGCAAATGCTCCCCTGAGAGGTTTGGTAGTCGTAACAGAAGACGTTTTATCACAGGACAAGAAATTATACCTCGCTGACTTAACCGGCAGAAAAAGATTTTTTTGAAAAAATCCCTAAGCCCCGGGGTCACATTTTCATCAAAAATCTGACTTTCGGCAGTTGACTCAAAAAAGGTGCCAAACGGTTGCAAATGCTCCCCTGAGAGGTTTTGTGGTCGAAACAGAAGTCTTTTCATCACAGGACAAGAAATCATCACTCGCCGACTTAAGCAGCTGAAAAAGATTTTTTTGAAAAAATCCCTAAGCCCCGGGGTCACAATTTCATCAAAAATGTGACTTTTGGCAATTCACTCAAAAATGGTGCCAAAAGGTTGCAAATGCTCCCCTGAGAGGTTTGGTGATCGAAACAGAAGGCTTTTTATCACAGGCCAAGAAATCATACATCGCTGACTTAACAGGCAGAAAAAGATTTTTTTGAAAAAATCCCTAAGCCCCGGGGTCACAATTTCATCAAAAATGTGACTTTTGGCAATTCACTCAAAAATGGTGCCAAACGGTTGCAAATGCTCCCCTGAAAGGGTTGGCTTTCGAAACAGAAGGCTTTTTATCACAGGACAAGAAATCAGCCCTCGCCAACTTAACCGGCAGAAAAAGATTTTTTTGAAAAAATCCCTAAGCCCCGGGGTCACAATTTCATCAAAAATGTGACTTTTGGCAATTCACTCAAAGATGGTGCCAAAAGGTTGCAAATTCTCCCCTGAAAGGGTCAGCGGTCAAAACAGAAGGCTTTTTATCACAGGACAAGAAATCAGCCCTCGACAACTTAACCGGCAGAAAAAGATATTTTTGAAGAAATCCCTAAGCCCCGAGGTCACAATTTCATCAAAAATGTGACTTTTGGCAATTCACTCAAAAAAGGTGCCAAACGGTTGCAAATGCTCCCCTGAGAGGTTTGGTGGTCGAAACAGAAGGCTTTTTATCACAGGACAAGAAATCATACCTCGCTGACTTAACCGGCAGAAAAAGATTTTTTTGAAAAAATCCCTAAGCCCAGGGGTCACAATTTCATCAAAAATCTGACTTTCGGCAGTTGACTCAAAAAAGGTGCCAAACGGTTGCAAATGCTCCCCTGAGAGGTTTGGTGGTCGAAAGAGGAGGCTTTTTATCACAGGACAAGAAATCAGCCCTCGCCCACTTAACCAGCAGAAAAAGGGTTTTTGAAAAAATCCCAAAGCCCCGGGGTCACAATTCATGAAAAATCTGATTTTCGGCAATTCACTCAAAAATGTTGCGAAACGATTGCAAATGCTCCCCTCAGAGGTTTGGTGGTCGAAACAGAAGTCTTTTTATCACAGGACAAGAAATCAGCCCTCTACAACTTAACAGACAGAAAAAGATTTTTTGAAAAAATCCCTAAACCCCGGGGTCACAATTTCATCAAAAATGTGACTTTTGGCAATTCACTCAAAAATGGTGTCCAAAAGTTGCAAATGCTCCCCAGAAAGGGTCAGCGGTCAAAACAGAAGGCTTTTTATCACAGGACAAGAAATCAGCCTTCGAAAACTTAACCAGCAGAAAAAGATTTTTTTGAAAAAATCCCTAAGCCCCGGGGTCACAATTTCATCAAAAATGTGACTTTTGGCAATTCACTCAAAAATGGTGCCAAACGGTTGCAAATGCTCCCCTGAAAGGGTTGGCTTTCGAAACAGAAGGCTTTTTATCACAGGACAAGAAATCAGCCCTCGCCAACTTAACCGGCAGAAAAAGATTTTTTTGAAAAAATCCCTAAGCCCCGGGGTCACAATTTCATCAAAAATGTGACTTTTGGCAATTCACTCAAAAATGGTGCCAAAAGGTTGCAAATGCTCCCCTGAAAGGGTCAGCGGTAAAAACAGAAGGCTTTTTATCACAGGACAAGAAATCAGCCCTCGACAACTTAACCGGGAGAAAAAGATTTCTTTGAAAAAATCCCTAAGCCCCGGGGTTACAATTTCATCAAAAATGTGACTTTTGGCAATTCACTCAAAAATGGTGCTAAAAGGTTGCAAATGCTCCCCTGAAAGGGTCAGCGGTAAAAACAGAAGGCTTTTTATCACAGGACAAGAAATCAGCCCTCGACAACTTAACCGGGAGAAAAAGATTTCTTTGAATAAATCCCTAAGCCCCGGGGTCACAATTTCATCAAAAATGTGACTTTTGGCAATTCACTCAAAAATGGTGCCAAATGGTTGCATATGCTCCCCTGAGAGGTTTGGTAGTCAAAACAGAAGGCTTTTTATCACAGGACAAGAAATCAGCCCTCGCCCACTTAACCAGCAGAAAAAGGGTTTTTGAAAAAAAATCCCTAAGCCCCGGGGTCACAATTTCATAAAAAATCTGATTTTCGGCAATTCACTCAAAAATGTTGCCAAACGGTTGAAAACGCTCCCCTGAAAGGGTCCGCGGTCGAAACAGAAGTCTTTTCATCACAGGACAAGAAATCATCACTCGCCGACTTAAGCAGCTGAAAAAGATTTTTTTGAAAAAATCCCTAAGCCCCGGGGTCACAATTTCATCAAAAATGTGACTTTTGGCAATTCACTCAAAAATGGTGCCAAAAGGTTGCAAATGCTCCCCTGAGAGGTTTGGTGATCGAAACAGAAGGCTTTTTATCACAGGCCAAGAAATCATACATCGCTGACTTAACAGGCAGAAAAAGATTTTTTTGAAAAAATCCCTAAGCCCAGGGGTCACAATTTCATCAAAAATCTGACTTTCGGCAATTCACTCAAAAATGTTGCCAAACGATTGCAAATGCTCCCCTGAGAGGTTTGGTGGTCGAAACAGAAGTCTTTTTATCACAGGACAAGAAATCAGCCCTCGACAACTTAACAGGCAGAAAAAGATTTTTTTGAAAAAATCCCCAAGCCCCGGGGTCACAATTTCATCAAAAATGTGACTTTTGGCAATTCACTCAAAGATGGTGCCAAACGGTTGCAAATTCTCCCCTGAAAGGGTCAGCGGTCAAAACAGAAGGCTTTTTATCACAGGACAAGAAATCAGCCCTCGACAACTTAACCGGCAGAAAAGATATTTTTGAAGAAATCCCTAAGCCCCGAGGTCACAATTTCATCAAAAATGTGACTTTTGGCAATTCACTCAAAAAAGGTGCCAAACGGTTGCAAATGCTCCCCTGAGAGGTTTGGTGGTCGAAACAGAAGGCTTTTTATCACAGGACAAGAAATCATACCTCGCTGACTTAACCGGCAGAAAAAGATTTTTTTGAAAAAATCCCTAAGCCCAGGGGTCACAATTTCATCAAAAATCTGACTTTCGGCAGTTGACTCAAAAAAGGTGCCAAACGGTTGCAAATGCTCCCCTGAGAGGTTTGGTGGTCGAAAGAGGAGGCTTTTTATCACAGGACAAGAAATCAGCCCTCGCCCACTTAACCAGCAGAAAAAGGGTTTTTGAAAAATCCCAAAGCCCCGGGGTCACAATTCATGAAAAATCTGATTTTCGGCAATTCACTCAAAAATGTTGCGAAACGATTGCAAATGCTCCCCTCAGAGGTTTGGTGGTCGAAACAGAAGTCTTTTTATCACAGGACAAGAAATCAGCCCTCTACAACTTAACAGACAGAAAAAGATTTTTTTGAAAAAATCCCTAAACCCCGGGGTCACAATTTCATCAAAAATGTGACTTTTGGCAATTCACTCAAAAATGGTGTCCAAAAGTTGCAAATGCTCCCCAGAAAGGGTCAGCGGTCAAAACAGAAGGCTTTTTATCACAGGACAAGAAATCAGCCTTCGAAAACTTAACCAGCAGAAAAAGATTTTTTTGAAAAAATCCCTAAGCCCCGGGGTCACAATTTCATCAAAAATGTGACTTTTGGCAATTCACTCAAAAATGGTGCCAAACGGTTGCAAATGCTCCCCTGAAAGGGTTGGCTTTCGAAACAGAAGGCTTTTTATCACAGGACAAGAAATCAGCCCTCGCCAACTTAACCGGCAGAAAAAGATTTTTTTGAAAAAATCCCTAAGCCCCGGGGTCACAATTTCATCAAAAATGTGACTTTTGGCAATTCACTCAAAAATGGTGCCAAAAGGTTGCAAATGCTCCCCTGAAAGGGTCAGCGGTAAAAACAGAAGGCTTTTTATCACAGGACAAGAAATCAGCCCTCGACAACTTAACCGGGAGAAAAAGATTTCTTTGAAAAAATCCCTAAGCCCCGGGGTTACAATTTCATCAAAAATGTGACTTTTGGCAATTCACTCAAAAATGGTGCTAAAAGGTTGCAAATGCTCCCCTGAAAGGGTCAGCGGTAAAAACAGAAGGCTTTTTATCACAGGACAAGAAATCAGCCCTCGACAACTTAACCGGGAGAAAAAGATTTCTTTGAATAAATCCCTAAGCCCCGGGGTCACAATTTCATCAAAAATGTGACTTTTGGCAATTCACTCAAAAATGGTGCCAAATGGTTGCATATGCTCCCCTGAGAGGTTTGGTAGTCAAAACAGAAGGCTTTTTATCACAGGACAAGAAATCAGCCCTCGCCCACTTAACCAGCAGAAAAAGGGTTTTTGAAAAAAAATCCCTAAGCCCCGGGGTCACAATTTCATAAAAAATCTGATTTTCGGCAATTCACTCAAAAATGTTGCCAAACGGTTGAAAACGCTCCCCTGAAAGGGTCCGCGGTCGAAACAGAAGGCTTTTTATCACAGGACAAGAAATCAGCCCTCGACAACTTAACCGGTAGAAAAAGATTTTTTTGAAAAAATCTCTAAGCCCCGGGTTCATAATTTCATCAAAAATGTGACTTTTGGCAATTCACTCAAAAATGGTGCCGAAGGGTTGCAAATGCTCCCATGAAAGGGTTGGCTTTCGAAACAGAAGACTTTTTATCACAGGACAAGAAATCAGCCCTCGACAACTTAACCGGGAGAAAAAGATTTCTTTGAAAAAATCCCTAAGCCCCGGGGTCACAATTTCATCAAAAATGTGACTTTTGGCAATTCACTCAAAAATGGTGCCAAACGGTTGCATATGCTCCCCTGAGAGGTTTGGTGGTCGAAACAGGAGGCTTTTTATCACAGGACAAGAAATCAGCCCTCGCCCACTTAACCAGCAGAAAAAGGGTTTTAGAAAAAATCCCTAAGCCCCGGGGTCACAATTCATGAAAAATCTGACTTTCGGCAGTTGGCTCAAAAAAGGTGCCAAACGGTTGCAAATGCTCCCCTGAGAGGTTTGGTGGTCGAAACAGAAGTCTTTTTATCACAGGACAAGAAATCAGCCCTCTACAACTTAACCGGCAGAAAAAGATTTTTTTGAAAAAATCCCTAAGCCCCGGGGTCACAATTTCATCAAAAATGTGACTTTTGGCAATTCACTCAAAAATGGTGCCAAACGGTTGCAAATGCTCCCCTGAAAGGGTTGGCTTTCAAAACAGAAGGCTTTTTATCACAGGACAAGAAATCAGCCCTCGCCAACTTAACCGGCAGAAAAAGATTTCTTTGAAAAAATCTCTAAGCCCCGGGGTCACAATTTCATCAAAAATGTGACTTTTGGCAATTCACTCAAAAATGGTGCCAAAAGGTTGCAAATGCTCCCCTGAAAGGGTCAGCTGTAAAAACAGAAGGCTTTTTATCACAGGACAAGAAATCAGCCCTCGACAACTTAACCGGGAGAAAAAGATTTCTTTGAAAAAATCCCTAAGCCCCGGGGTCACAATTTCATCATAAATGTGACTTTTGGCAATTCACTCAAAAATGGTGCCGAAGGGTTGCAAATGCTCCCCTGAAAGGGTTGGCTTTCGAAACAGAAGTCTTTTTATCACAGGACAAGAAATCATACCTCGCTGACTTAACCGGCAGAAAAAGATTTTTTTGAAAAAATCCCTAAGCCCCGGGGTCACAATTTCATTAAAAATGTGACTTTTGGCAATTCACTCAAAAATGGTGCCAAAAGGTTGCAAATGCGCCCCTGAAAGGGTCAGCGGTAAAAACAGAAGGCTTTTTATCACAGGACAAGAAATCAACCCTCGACAACTTAACCGGGAGAAAAAGATTTCTTTGAAAAAATCCCTAAGCCCCGGGGTCACATTTTCATCAAAAATCTGACTTTCGGCAGTTGGCTCAAAAAAGGTGCCAAACGGTTGCAAATGCTCCCCTGAGAGGTTTGGTGGTCGAAACAGGAGGCTTTTTATCACAGGACAAGAAATCATCCCTCGCCGACTTAACCAGCTGAAAAAGGGTTTTTGAAAAAATCCCTAAGCCCCGGCCGGGGTCACAATTCATGAAAAATCTGATTTTCGGCAATTCACTCAAAAATGTTGCCAAAAGGTTGCAAATGCTCCCCTGAAAGGGTCAGCGGTAAAAACAGAAGGCTTTTTATCACAGGACAAGAAATCAGCCCACGACAACTTAACCGGGAGAAAAAGATTTCTTTGAAAAAATCCCTAAGCCCCGGGGTCACAATTTCATCAAAAATCTGACTTTTGGCAAGTCACTCAAAAATGGTGCCAAACGGTTGCAAACGCTCCCCTGAAAGGGTCAGCGGTCGAAACAGAAGGCTTTTTATCACAGGACAAGAAATCAGCCCTCGACAACTTAACCGGCAGAAAAAAATTTCGTTGAAAATATTTCTAAGCCCCGGGGTCACAATTTCATCAAAAATGTGACTTTTGGCAATTCACTCAAAAATGGTGTCAAAAGGTTGCAAATGCTCCCCTGAGAGGTTTGGTGGTCGAAACAGAAGGCTTTTTATCACAGGACAAGAAATCATCCCTCGCTGACTTAACCGGCAGAAAAAGATTTTTTTGAAAAAATCCCTAAGCCCCGGGGTCACAATTTCATCAAAAATCTGACTTTCGGCAGTTGACTCAAAAAAGGTGCCAAACGGTTGCAAATGCTCCCCTGAGAGGTTTGGTAGTCGTAACAGAAGACGTTTTATCACAGGACAAGAAATCATACCTCGCTGACTTAACCGGCAGAAAAAGATTTTTTTGAAAAAATCCCTAAGCCCCGGGGTCACATTTTCATCAAAAATCTGACTTTCGGCAGTTGACTCAAAAAAGGTGCCAAACGGTTGCAAATGCTCCCCTGAGAGGTTTTGTGGTCGAAACAGAAGTCTTTTCATCACAGGACAAGAAATCATCACTCGCCGACTTAAGCAGCTGAAAAAGATTTTTTTGAAAAAATCCCTAAGCCCCGGGGTCACAATTTCATCAAAAATGTGACTTTTGGCAATTCACTCAAAAATGGTGCCAAAAGGTTGCAAATGCTCCCCTGAGAGGTTTGGTGATCGAAACAGAAGGCTTTTTATCACAGGACAAGAAATCATACCTCGCTGACTTAACAGGCAGAAAAAGATTTTTTTGAAAAAATCCCTAAGCCCAGGGGTCACAATTTCATCAAAAATCTGACTTTCGGCAATTCACTCAAAAATGTTGCCAAACGATTGCAAATGCTCCCCTGAGAGGTTTGGTGGTCGAAACAGAAGTCTTTTTATCACAGGACAAGAAATCAGCCCTCTACAACTTAACAGGCAGAAAAAGATTTTTTTGAAAAAAACCCTAAGCCCCGAGGTCACAATTTCATCAAAAATGTGACTTTTGGCAATTCACTCAAAGATGGTGCCAAACGGTTGCAAATTCTCCCCTGAAAGGGTCAGCGGTCAAAACAGAAGGCTTTTTATCACAGGACAAGAAATCAGCCCTCGACAACTTAACCGGCAGAAAAAGATATTTTTGAAGAAATCCCTAAGCCCCGAGGTCACAATTTCATCAAAAATGTGACTTTTGGCAATTCACTCAAAAAAGGTGCCAAACGGTTGCAAATGCTCCCCTGAGAGGTTTGGTGGTCGAAACAGAAGGCTTTTTATCACAGGACAAGAAATCATACCTCGCTGACTTAACCGGCAGAAAAAGATTTTTTTGAAAAAATCCCTAAGCCCAGGGGTCACAATTTCATCAAAAATCTGACTTTCGGCAGTTGACTCAAAAAAGGTGCCAAACGGTTGCAAATGCTCCCCTGAGAGGTTTGGTGGTCGAAAGAGGAGGCTTTTTATCACAGGACAAGAAATCAGCCCTCGCCCACTTAACCAGCAGAAAAAGGGTTTTTGAAAAAATCCCAAAGCCCCGGGGTCACAATTCATGAAAAATCTGATTTTCGGCAATTCACTCAAAAATGTTGCGAAACGATTGCAAATGCTCCCCTGAGAGGTTTGGTGGTCGAAACAGAAGTCTTTTTATCACAGGACAAGAAATCAGCCCTCTACAACTTAACAGACAGAAAAAGATTTTTTTGAAAAAATCCCTAAGCCCCGGGGTCACAATTTCATCAAAAATTTGACTTTTGACAATTCACTCAAAAATGGTGTCCAAAAGTTGCAAATCCTCCCCAGAAAGGGTCAGCGGTCAAAACAGAAGGCTTTTTATCACAGGACAAGAAATCAGCCTTCGAAAACTTAACCAGCAGAAAAAGATTTTTTTGAAAAAATCCCTAAGCCCCGGGGTCACAATTTCATCAAAAATGTGACTTTTGGCAATTCACTCAAAAATGGTGCCAAACGGTTGCAAATGCTCCCCTGAAAGGGTTGGCTTTCGAAACAGAAGGCTTTTTATCACAGGACAAGAAATCAGCCCTCGCCAACTTAACCGGCAGAAAAAGATTTTTTTGAAAAAATCCCTAAGCCCCGGGGTCACAATTTCATCAAAAATGTGACTTTTGGCAATTCACTCAAAAATGGTGCCAAAAGGTTGCAAATGCTCCCCTGAAAGGGTCAGCGGTAAAAACAGAAGGCTTTTTATCACAGGACAAGAAATCAGCCCTCGACAACTTAACCGGGAGAAAAAGATTTCTTTGAAAAAATCCCTAAGCCCCGGGGTCACAATTTCATCAAAAATGTGACTTTTGGCAATTCACTCAAAAATGGTGCCGAAGGGTTGCAAATGCTCCCCTGAAAGGGTTGGCTTTCGAAACAGAAGGCTTTTTATCACAGGACAAGAAATCATACCTCGTTGACTTAACCGGCAGAAAAAGATTTTTTTGAAAAAATCCCTAAGCCCCGGGGTCACAATTTCATCAAAAATGTGACTTTTCGCAATTCACTCAAAAATGGTGCCAAAAGGTTGCAAATGCTCCCCTGAAAGGGTCAGCGGTAAAAACAGAAGGCTTTTTATCACAGGACAAGAAATCAGCCCTCGACAACTTAACCCGGAGAAAAAGATTTCTTTGAAAAAATCCCTAAGCCCCGGGGTTACAATTTCATCAAAAATGTGACTTTTGGCAATTCACTCAAAAATGGTGCTAAAAGGTTGCAAATGCTCCCCTGAAAGGGTCAGCGGTAAAAACAGAAGGCTTTTTATCACAGGACAAGAAATCAGCCCTCGACAACTTAACCGGGAGAAAAAGATTTCTTTGAATAAATCCCTAAGCCCCGGGGTCACAATTTCATCAAAAATGTGACTTTTGACAATTCACTCAAAAATGGTGCCAAACGGTTGCATATGCTCCCCTGAGAGGTTTGGTAGTCAAAACAGAAGGCTTTTTATCACAGGACAAGAAATCAGCCCTCGCCCACTTAACCAGCAGAAAAAGGGTTTTTGAAAAAAAATCCCTAAGCCCCGGGGTCACAATTTCATCAAAAATGTGACTTTTGGCAATTCACTCAAAAATGTTGCCAAACGGTTGAAAACGCTCCCCTGAAAGGGTCAGCGGTCGAAACAGAAGGCTTTTTATCACAGGACAAGAAATCAGCCCTCGACAACTTAACCGGTAGAAAAAGATTTTTTTGAAAAAATCTCTAAGCCCCGGGTTCATAATTTCATCAAAAATGTGACTTTTGGCAATTCACTCAAAAATGGTGCCGAAGGGTTGCAAATGCTCCCATGAAAGGGTTGGCTTTCGAAACAGAAGGCTTTTTATCACAGGACAAGAAATCAGCCCTCGACAACTTAACCGGGAGAAAAAGATTTCTTTGAAAAAATCCCTAAGCCCCGGGGTCACAATTTCATCAAAAATGTGACTTTTGGCAATTCACTCAAAAATGGTGCCAAAAGGTTGCAAAAGCTCCCCTGAAAGGGTCAGCGGTAAAAACAGAAGGCTTTTTATCACAGGACAAGAAATCAGCCCTCGACAACTTAACCGGGAGAAAAAGATTTCTTTGAAAAAATCCCTAAGCCCCGGGGTTACAATTTCATCAAAAATGTGACTTTTGGCAATTCACTCAAAAATGGTGCTAAAAGGTTGCAAATGCTCCCCTGAAAGGGTCAGCGGTAAAAACAGAAGGCTTTTTATCACAGGACAAGAAATCAGCCCTCGACAACCTAACCGGGAGAAAAAGATTTCTTTGAAAAAATCCCTAAGCCCCGGGGTCACAATTTCATCAAAAATGTGACTTTTGGCAATTCACTCAAAAATGGTGCCAAACGGTTGCATATGCTCCCCTGAGAGGTTTGGTGGTCGAAACAGGAGGCTTTTTATCACAGGACAAGAAATCAGCCCTCGCCCACTTAACCAGCAGAAAAAGGGTTTTAGAAAAAATCCCTAAGCCCCGGGGTCACAATTCATGAAAAATCTGACTTTCGGCAGGTGGCTCAAAAACGGTGCCAAACGGTTGCAAATGCTCCCCTGAGAGGTTTGGTGGTCGAAACAGAAGTCTTTTTATCACAGGACAAGAAATCAGCCCTCTACAACTTAACCGGCAGAAAAAGATTTTTTTGAAAAAATCCCTAAGCCCCGGGGTCACAATTTCATCAAAAATGTGACTTTTGGCAATTCACTCAAAAATGGTGCCAAACGGTTGCAAATGCTCCCCTGAAAGGGTTGGCTTTCAAAACAGAAGGCTTTTTATCACAGGACAAGAAATCAGCCCTCGCCAACTTAACCGGCAGAAAAAGATTTTTTTGAAAAAATCCCTAAGCCCCGGGGTCACAATTTCATCAAAAATATGACTTTTGGCAATTCACTCAAAAATGGTGCCAAAAGGTTGCAAATGCTCACCTGAAAGGGTCAGCTGTAAAAACAGAAGGCTTTTTATCACAGGACAAGAAATCAGCCCTCGACAACTTAACCGGGAGAAAAAGATTTCTTTGAAAAAATCCCTAAGCCCCGGGGTCACAATTTCATCAAAAATGTGACTTTTGGCAATTCACTCAAAAATGGTGCCAAAAGGTTGCAAATGCTCCCCTGAAAGGGTCAGCTGTAAAAACAGAAGGCTTTTTGTCACAGGACAAGAAATCAGCCCTCGACAACTTAACCGGGAGAAAAAGATTTCTTTGAAAAAATCCCTAAGCCCCGGGGTCACAATTTCATCATAAATGTGACTTTTGGCAATTCACTCAAAAATGGTGCCGAAGGGTTGCAAATGCTCCGCTGAAAGGGTTGGCTTTCGAAACAGAAGTCTTTTTATCACAGGACAAGAAATCATACCTCGCTGACTTAACCGGCAGAAAAAGATTTTTTTGAAAAAATCCCTAAGCCCCGGGGTCACAATTTCATCAAAAATGTGACTTTTCGCAATTCACTCAAAAATGGTGCCAAAAGGTTGCAAATGCTCCCCTGAAAGGGTCAGCGGTAAAAACAGAAGGCTTTTTATCACAGGACAAGAAATCAGCCCTCGACAACTTAACCGGGAGAAAAAGATTTCTTTGAAAAAATCCCTAATAATTTCATCAAAAATGTGACTTTTGGCAATTCACTCAAAAATGGTGCTAAAAGGTTGCAAATGCTCCCCTGAAAGGGTCAGCGGTAAAAACAGAAGGCTTTTTATCACAGGACAAGAAATCAGCCCTCGACAACCTAACCGGGAGAAAAAGATTTCTTTGAAAAAATCCCTAAGCCCCGGGGTCACATTTTCATCAAAAATGTGACTTTTGGCAATTCACTCAAAAATGGTGCCAAACGGTTGCATATGCTCCCCTGAGAGGTTTGGTGGTCGAAACAGGAGGCTTTTTATCACAGGACAAGAAATCAGCCCTCGCCCACTTAACCAGCAGAAAAAGGGTTTTAGAAAAAATCCCTAAGCCCCGGGGTCACAATTCATGAAAAATCTGACTTTCGGCAGGTGGCTCAAAAACGGTGCCAAACGGTTGCAAATGCTCCCTGAGAGGTTTGGTGGTCGAAACAGAAGTCTTTTTATCACAGGACAAGAAATCAGCCCTCTACAACTTAACCGGCAGAAAAAGATTTTTTTGAAAAAATCCCTAAGCCCCGGGGTCACAATTTCATCAAAAATGTGACTTTTGGCAATTCACTCAAAAATGGTGCCAAACGGTTGCAAATGCTCCCTGAAAGGGTTGGCTTTCAAAACAGAAGGCTTTTTATCACAGGACAAGAAATCAGCCCTCGCCAACTTAACCGGCAGAAAAAGATTTTTTTGAAAAAATCCCTAAGCCCCGGGGTCACAATTTCATCAAAAATATGACTTTTGGCAATTCACTCAAAAATGGTGCCAAAAGGTTGCAAATGCTCCCCTGAAAGGGTCAGCTGTAAAAACAGAAGGCTTTTTATCACAGGACAAGAAATCAGCCCTCGACAACTTAACCGGGAGAAAAAGATTTCTTTGAAAAAATCCCTAAGCCCCGGGGTCACAATTTCATCAAAAATGTGACTTTTGGCAATTCACTCAAAAATGGTGCCAAAAGGTTGCAAATGCTCCCCTGAAAGGGTCAGCTGTAAAAACAGAAGGCTTTTTGTCACAGGACAAGAAATCAGCCCTCGACAACTTAACCGGGAGAAAAAGATTTCTTTGAAAAAATCCCTAAGCCCCGGGGTCACAATTTCATCATAAATGTGACTTTTGGCAATTCACTCAAAAATGGTGCCGAAGGGTTGCAAATGCTCCCCTGAAAGGGTTGGCTTTCGAAACAGAAGTCTTTTTATCACAGGACAAGAAATCATACCTCGCTGACTTAACCGGCAGAAAAAGATTTTTTTGAAAAAATCCCTAAGCCCCGGGGTCACAATTTCATCAAAAATGTGACTTTTCGCAATTCACTCAAAAATGGTGCCAAAAGGTTGCAAATGCTCCCCTGAAAGGGTCAGCGGTAAAAACAGAAGGCTTTTTATCACAGGACAAGAAATCAGCCCTCGACAACTTAACCGGGAGAAAAAGATTTCTTTGAAAAAATCCCTAAGCCCCGGGGTCACAATTTCATTAAAAATGTGACTTTTGGCAATTCACTCAAAAATGGTGCCAAAAGGTTGCAAATGCTCCCCTGAAAGGGTCAGCGGTAAAAACAGAAGGCTTTTTATCACAGGACAAGAAATCAACCCTCGACAACTTAACCGGGAGAAAAAGATTTCTTTGAAAAAATCCCTAAGCCCCAGGGTTACAATTTCATCAAAAATGTGGCTTTTGGCAATTCACTCAAAAATGGTGCCGAAGGGTTGCAAATGCTCCCCTGAAAGGGTTGGCTTTCGAAACAGAAGGCTTTTTATCACAGGACAAGAAATCAGCCCTCGACAACTTAACCGGCAGAAAAAGATTTCTTTGAAAAAATCCCTAAGCCCCGGGGTCACAATTTCATCAAAAATGTGACTTTTGGCAATTCACTCAAAAATGGTGCCAAAAGGTTGCAAATGCTCCCCTGAAAGGGTCAGCGGTAAAAACAGAAGGCTTTTTATCACAGGACAAGAAATCAGCCCACGACAACTTAACCGGGAGAAAAAGATTTCTTTGAAAAAATCCCTAAGCCCCGGGGTCACAATTTCATCAAAAATCTGACTTTTGGCAAGTCACTCAAAAATGGTGCCAAACGGTTGCAAACGCTCCCCTGAAAGGGTCAGCGGTCGAAACAGAAGGCTTTTTATCACAGGACAAGAAATCAGCCCTCGACAACTTAACCGGCAGAAAAAAATTTCGTTGAAAAAATTTCTAAGCCCCGGGGTCACAATTTCATCAAAAATGTGACTTTTGGCAATTCACTCAAAAATGGTGTCAAAAGGTTGCAAATGCTCCCCTGAGAGGTTTGGTGGTCGAAACAGAAGGCTTTTTATCACAGGACAAGAAATCATACCTCGCTGACTTAACCGGCAGAAAAAGATTTTTTTGAAAAAATCCCTAAGCCCCGGGGTCACAATTTCATCAAAAATCTGACTTTCGGCAGTTGACTCAAAAAAGGTGCCAAACGGTTGGAAATGCTCCCCTGAGAGGTTTGGTAGTCGTAACAGAAGACGTTTTATCACAGGACAAGAAATCATACCTCGCTGACTTAACCGGCAGAAAAAGATTTTTTTGAAAAAATCCCTAAGCCCCGGGGTCACATTTTCATCAAAAATCTGACTTTCGGCAGTTGACTCAAAAAAGGTGCCAAACGGTTGCAAATGCTCCCCTGAGAGGTTTTGTGGTCGAAACAGAAGTCTTTTCATCACAGGACAAGAAATCATCACTCGCCGACTTAAACAGCTGAAAAAGATTTTTTTGAAAAAATCCCTAAGCCCCGGGGTCACAATTTCATCAAAAATGTGACTTTTGGCAATTCACTCAAAAATGGTGCCAAAAGGTTGCAAATGCTCCCCTGAGAGGTTTGGTGATCGAAACAGAAGGCTTTTTATCACAGGACAAGAAATCATACCTCCTGACTTAACAGGCAGAAAAAGATTTTTTTGAAAAAATCCCTAAGCCCAGGGGTCACAATTTCATCAAAAATCTGACTTTCGGCAATTCACTCAAAAATGTTGCCAAACGATTGCAAATGCTCCCCTGAGAGGTTTGGTGGTCGAAACAGAAGTCTTTTTATCACAGGACAAGAAATCAGCCCTCTACAACTTAACAGGCAGAAAAAGATTTTTTTGAAAAAAACCCTAAGCCCCGAGGTCACAATTTCATCAAAAATGTGACTTTTGGCAATTCACTCAAAGATGGTGCCAAACGGTTGCAAATTCTCCCCTGAAAGGGTCAGCGGTCAAAACAGAAAGCTTTTTATCACAGGACAAGAAATCAGCCCTCGACAACTTAACCGGCAGAAAAAGATATTTTTGAAGAAATCCCTAAGCCCCGAGGTCACAATTTCATCAAAAATGTGACTTTTGGCAATTCACTCAAAAAAGGTGCCAAACGGTTGCAAATGCTCCCCTGAGAGGTTTGGTGGTCGAAACAGAAGGCTTTTTATCACAGGACAAGAAATCATACCTCGCTGACTTAACCGGCAGAAAAAGATTTTTTTGAAAAAATCCCTAAGCCCAGGGGTCACAATTTCATCAAAAATCTGACTTTCGGCAGTTGACTCAAAAAAGGTGCCAAACGGTTGCAAATGCTCCCCTGAGAGGTTTGGTGGTCAAAAGAGGAGGCTTTTTATCACAGGACAAGAAATCAGCCCTCGCCCACTTAACCAGCAGAAAAAGGGTTTTTGAAAAAATCCCAAAGCCCCGGGGTCACAATTCATGAAAAATCTGATTTTCGGCAATTCACTCAAAAATGTTGCGAAACGATTGCAAATGCTCCCCTGAGAGGTTTGGTGGTCGAAACAGAAGTCTTTTTATCACAGGACAAGAAATCAGCCCTCTACAACTTAACAGACAGAAAAAGATTTTTTTGAAAAAATCCCTAAGCCCCGGGGTCACAATTTCATCAAAAATGTGACTTTTGGCAATTCACTCAAAATGGTGTCCAAAAGTTGCACATGCTCCCCAGAAAGGGTCAGCGGTCAAAACAGAAGTCTTTTTATCACAGGACAAGAAATCAGCCTTCGAAAACTTAACCAGCAGAAAAAGATTTTTTTGAAAAAATCCCTAAGCCCCGGGGTCACAATTTCATCAAAAATGTGACTTTTGGCAATTCACTCAAAAATGGTGCCGAAGGGTTGCAAATGCTCCCCTGAAAGGGTTGGCTTTCGAAACAGAAGGCTTTTTATCACAGGACAAGAAATCATACCTCGCTGACTTAACCGGCAGAAAAAGATTTTTTTGAAAAAATCCCTAAGCCCCGGGGTCACAATTTCATCAAAAATGTGACTTTTTGCAATTCACTCAAAAATGGTGCCAAAAGGTTGCAAATGCTCCCCTGAAAGGGTCAGCGGTAAAAACAGAAGGCTTTTTATCACAGGACAAGAAATCAGCCCTCGACAACTTAACCGGGAGAAAAAGATTTCTTTGAATAAATCACTAAGCCCCGGGGTCACAATTTCATCAAAAATGTGACTTTTGGCAATTCACTCAAAAATGGTGCCAAACGGTTGCATATGCTCCCCTGAGAGGTTTGGTAGTCGAAACAGAAGGCTTTTTATCACAGGACAAGAAATCAGCCCTCGCCCACTTAACCAGCAGAAAAAGGGTTTTTGAAAAAAATCCCTAAGCCCCGGGGTCACAATTTCATAAAAAATCTGATTTTCGGCAATTCACTCAAAAATGTTGCCAAACGGTTGAAAACGCTCCCCTGAAAGGGTCAGCGGTCGAAACAGAAGGCTTTTTATCACAGGACAAGAAATCAGCCCTCGACAACTTAACCGGTAGAAAAAGATTTTTTTGAAAAAATCTCTAAGCCCCGGGTTCATAATTTCATCAAAAATGTGACTTTTGGCAATTCACTCAAAAATGGTGCCGAAGGGTTGCAAATGCTCCCATGAAAGGGTTGGCTTTCGAAACAGAAGGCTTTTTATCACAGGACAAGAAATCAGCCCTCGACAACTTAACCGGGAGAAAAAGATTTCTTTGAAAAAATCCCTAAGCCCCGGGGTCACAATTTCATCAAAAATGTGACTTTTGGCAATTCACTCAAAAATGGTGCCAAAAGGTTGCAAAAGCTCCCCTGAAAGGGTCAGCGGTAAAAACAGAAGGCTTTTTATCACAGGACAAGAAATCAGCCCTCGACAACTTAACCGGGAGAAAAAGATTTTTTTGAAAAAATCCCTAAGCCCCGGGGTTACAATTTCATCAAAAATGTGACTTTTGGCAATTCACTCAAAAATGGTGCCAAACGGTTGCATATGCTCCACTGAGAGGTTTGGTGGTCGAAACAGGAGGCTTTTTATCACAGGACAAGAAATCAGCCCTCGACAACCTAACCGGGAGAAAAAGATTTCTTTGAAAAAATCCCTAAGCCCCGGGGGTCACAATTCATGAAAAATCTGACTTTCGGCAGTTGGCTCAAAAAAGGTGCCAAACGGTTGCAAATGCTCCCCTGAGAGGTTTGGTGGTCGAAACAGAAGTCTTTTTATCACAGGACAAGAAATCAGCCCTCTACAACTTAACAGACAGAAAAAGATTTTTTTGAAAAAATCCCTAAGCCCCGGGTTCACAATTTCATCAAAAATGTGACTTTTGGCAATTCACTCAAAAATGGTGTCCAAAAGTTGCAAATGCTCCCCTGAAAGGGTCAGCTGTAAAAACAGAAGGCTTTTTATCACAGGACAAGAAATCAGCCCTCGACAACTTAACCGGGAGAAAAAGATTTCTTTGAAAAAATCCCTAAGCCCCGGGGTCACAATTTCATCATAAATGTGACTTTTGGCAATTCACTCAAAAATGGTGCCGAAGGGTTGCAAATGCTCCCCTGAAAGGGTTGGCTTTCGAAACAGAAGTCTTTTTATCACAGGACAAGAAATCATACCTCGCTGACTTAACCGGCAGAAAAAGATTTTTTTGAAAAAATCCCTAAGCCCCGGGGTCACAATTTCATCAAAAATGTGACTTTTCGCAATTCACTCAAAAATGGTGCCAAAAGGTTGCAAATGCTCCCCTGAAAGGGTCAGCGGTAAAAACAGAAGGCTTTTTATCACAGGACAAGAAATCAGCCCTCGACAACTTAACCGGGAGAAAAAGATTTCTTTGAAAAAATCCCTAAGCCCCGGGGTCACAATTTCATTAAAAATGTGACTTTTGGCAATTCACTCAAAAATGGTGCCAAAAGGTTGCAAATGCTCCCCTGAAAGGGTCAGCGGTAAAAACAGAAGGCTTTTTATCACAGGACAAGAAATCAACCCTCGACAACTTAACCGGGAGAAAAAGATTTCTTTGAAAAAATCCCTAACCCCCAGGGTTACAATTTCATCAAAAATGTGGCTTTTGGCAATTCACTCAAAAATGGTGCCGAAGGGTTGCAAATGCTCCCCTGAAAGGGTTGGCTTTCGAAACAGAAGGCTTTTTATCACAGGACAAGAAATCAGCCCTCGACAACTTAACCGGCAGAAAAATATTTTTTTGAAAAAATCCCTAAGCCCCGGGGTCACAATTTCATCAAAAATGTGACTTTTGGCAATTCACTCAAAAATGGTGCCAAAAGGTTGCAAATGCTCCCCTGAAAGGGTCAGCGGTAAAAACAGACGGCTTTTTATC
>NW_027669923.1:0-20000 GCF_964188305.1 Podarcis bocagei | reverse complement strand
GGCTCATTCTGTTTCCATGATGAAAACCCACCTGTTTCCACCGAAAAACCTGTCAGGGGATCGTGTGCAACACTTTGGCACCATTTTTGAGTGAATTGCAGAACGTCAGATTTTTGCTGAAATTGTGACCGGGCGGCTTAGGTATTTTTTTTAAAAAAAGGTGTTCAGACCTCGAGGGCTCATTCTGTTTCAATGATAAAAACCCATCTTTCCCCCCCGAAAAACCAGTCAGGGGATCGTTTGCAACACTTTCGCACCATTTTTGAGTGAATTGCAGAACGTCAGATTTTTGCTGAAATTGTGACCGCGCGGCTTAGGGATTTTTTTTTAAAAAAGGTGTTCAGACCTCGAGGGCTCATTCTGTTTCAATGATAAAAACCCATCTGTTTCCACCAAAAAACCTCTCAGGGGATCGTGTGCAACACTTTTGCACCATTTTTGAGTGAATTGCAGAACGTCAGATTTTTGCTGAAATTGTGACCGCGCGGCTTATGGATTTTTTTCAAAAAAAAGTTGTTCAGTCCTCGAGGGCTCATTCTGTTTCCATGATAAAAACCCATCTTTTTCCACCGAAAAACCTGTCAGGGGATCGTTTGGAACACTTTGGCACCATTTTTGAGTGAATTGCAGAACGTCAGATTTTTGCTGAAATTGTGACCGCGCGGCTTAGGGATTTTTTTTAAAAAAAGGTGTTCAGACCTCGAGGGCTCATTCTGTTGCCATGATAAAAACCCATCTGTTTCCATCGAAAAACCTCTCAGGGGATCGTGTGCAACACTTTGGCACCATTTTTGAGTGAATTGCAGAACGTCAGATTTTTGCTGAAATTGTGACCGTGCGGCTTAGGGATTTTTTTTAAAAAAAGGTGTTTAGACCTCGAGGGCTCATTCTGTTTCCATGATAAAAACCCACCTGTTTCCACCGAAAAACCTGTGAGGGGGATCGTTTGCAACACTTTCGCACCATTTTTGAGTGAATTGCAGAACGTCAGATTTTTGCTGAAATTGTGACCGCGCGGCTTAGGGATTTTTTCTCAGAAAAGGGTGTTCAGACCTCGAGGGCTCATTCTGTTGCCATGATAAAAACCCATCTGTTTCCACCGAAAAACATGTCAGGGGATCGTTTGCAACACTTTGGCACCATTTTTGAGTGAATTGCAGAACGTCAGATTTTTGCTGAAATTGTGACCGCGCGACTTAGGGATTTTTTTTAAAAAAGTTGTTCAGACCTCGAGGGCTGATTCTGTTTCCGTGATAAATACCCATCTGTTTCCACCGAAAAACCTGTCAGGGGCTCGTTTGCAACACTTTGGCACCATTTCTGAGTGAATTGCAGAACGTCAGATTTTTGTTGCAATTGTGACCCCGCGGCTTAGGGATTTTTTTAAAAAAAAGTTGTTCAGACCTCGAGGGCTCATTCTGTTTCCATGATAAAAACCCATCTGTTTCCACCGAAAAACCTCTCAGGGGATCGTGTGCAACACTTTGGCACCATTTCTGAGTGAATTGCAGAACGTCAGATTTTTGCTGAAATTGTGACCGCGCGGCTTAGGGATTTTTTCAAAAAAAAGTTGTTCAGTCTTCGAGGGCTCATTCTGTTTCCATGATGAAAACACATCTTTTTCCACCGAAAAACCTGTCAGGGGATCGTTTGCAACACCTTGGCACCATTTTTGAGTGAATTGCAGAACGTCAGATTTTTGCTGAAATTGTGACCGCGCGGCTTAGGGATTTTTTCAAAAAAAAGTTGTTCAGACCTCGAGGGCTCATTCTGTTTCCATGATAAAAACCCATCTGTTTCCACCGAAAAACCTGTCAGGGGATCGTTTGCAACACTTTGGCACCATTTTTGAGTGAATTGCAGAAGGTCAGATTTTTGCTGAAATTGTGACCGCGCGGCTTAGGGATTTTTTCTCAGAAAAGGGTGTTCAGATCTCGAGGGCTCATTCTGTTGCCATGATAAAAACCCATCTGTTTCCACCGAAAAACATGTCAGGGGATCGTTTGCAACACTTTGGCACCATTTTTGAGTGAATTGCAGAATGTCAGATTTTTGCTGAAATTGTGACCGCGCGACTTAGGGATTTTTTTTAAAAAAGTTGTTCAGACCTCGAGGGCTGATTCTGTTTCCGTGATAAAAACCCATCTGTTTCCACCGAAAAACCTGTCAGGGGATCGTTTGCAACACTTTGGCACCATTTCTGAGTGAATTGCAGAACGTCAGATTTTTGCTGCAATTGTGACCGCGCGGCTTAGGATTTTTTTTAAAAAAAAGTTGTTCAGACCTCGAGGGCTCATTCTGTTTCCATGATAAAAACCCATCTGTGTCCACCGAAAAACCTGTCAGGGGATCGTTTGCAACACTTTGGCACCATTTCTGAGTGAATTGCAGAACGTCAGATTTTTGCTGAAATTGTGACCGCGCGGCTTAGGTATTTTTTTATAAAAAAGGTGTTCAGACCTCGAGGGCTCATTCTGTTTCAATGATAAAAACCCATCTTTCCCCCCCGAAAAACCTGTCAGGGGATCGTTTGCAACACTTTCGCACCATTTTTGAGTGAATTGCAGAACGTCAGATTTTTGCTGAAATTGTGACCGCGCGGCTTAGGGATTTTTTTTTAAAAAAGGTGTTCAGACCTCGAGGGCTCATTCTGTTTCAATGATAAAAACCCATCTGTTTCCACCGAAAAACCTCTCAGGGGATCGTGTGCAACACTTTGGCACCATTTTTGAGTGAATTGCAGAACGTCAGATTTTTGCTGAAATTGTGACCGCGCGGCTTAGGGATTTTTTTTAAAAAAAGGTGTTTAGACCTCGAGGGCTCATTCTGTTTCCATGATAAAAACCCACCTGTTTCCACCGAAAAACCTGTGAGGGGGATCGTTTGCAACACTTTCGCACCATTTTTGAGTGAATTGCAGAACGTCAGATTTTTGCTGAAATTGTGACCGCGCGGCTTAGGGATTTTTTCTCAGAAAAGGGTGTTCAGACCTCGAGGGCTCATTCTGTTGCCATGATAAAAACCCATCTGTTTCCACCGAAAAACATGTCAGGGGATCGTTTGCAACACTTTGGCACCATTTTTGAGTGAATTGCAGAACGTCAGATTTTTGCTGAAATTGTGACCGCGCGACTTAGGGATTTTTTTTAAAAAAGTTGTTCAGACCTCGAGGGCTGATTCTGTTTCCGTGATAAATACCCATCTGTTTCCACCGAAAAACCTGTCAGGGGCTCGTTTGCAACACTTTGGCACCATTTCTGAGTGAATTGCAGAACGTCAGATTTTTGTTGCAATTGTGACCCCGCGGCTTAGGGATTTTTTTAAAAAAAAGTTGTTCAGACCTCGAGGGCTCATTCTGTTTCCATGATAAAAACCCATCTGTTTCCACCGAAAAACCTTTCAGGGGATCGTGTGCAACACTTTGGCACCATTTCTGAGTGAATTGCAGAACGTCAGATTTTTGCTGAAATTGTGACCGCGCGGCTTAGGGATTTTTTAAAAAAAAAGTTGTTCAGTCCTCGAGGGCTCATTCTGTTTCCATGATGAAAACCCATCTTTTTCCACCGAAAAACCTGTCAGGGGATCGTTTGCAACACTTTGGCACCATTTTTGAGTGAATTGCAGAACGTCAGATTTTTGCTGAAATTGTGACCGTGCGACTTAGGGATTTTTTTTAAAAAAGTTGTTCAGACCTCGAGGGCTGATTCTGTTTCCGTGATAAATACCCATCTGTTTCCACCGAAAAACCTGTCAGGGGCTCGTTTGCAACACTTTGGCACCATTTCTGAGTGAATTGCAGAATGTCAGATTTTTGTTGCAATTGTGACCCCGCGGCTTAGGGATTTTTTTTAAAAAAAGTTGTTCAGACCTCGAGGGCTCATTCTGTTTCCATGATAAAAACCCATCTGTTTCCACCGAAAAACCTCTCAGGGGATCGTGTGCAACACTTTGGCACCATTTCTGAGTGAATTGCAGAACGTCAGATTTTTGCTGAAATTGTGACCGCGCGGCTTAGGGATTTTTTCAAAAAAAAGTTGTTCAGTCCTCGAGGGCTCATTCTGTTTCCATGATGAAAACCCATCTTTTTCCACCGAAAAACCTGTCAGGGGATCGTTTGCAACACTTTGGCACCATTTTTGAGTGAATTGCAGAACGTCAGATTTTTGCTGAAATTGTGACCGCGCGGCTTAGGGATTTTTTTTAAAAAAAGGTGTTCAGACGTCGAGGGCTCATTCTGTTTCCATGATGAAAACCCACCTGTTTCCACCGAAAAACCTGTCAGGGGATCGTTTGCAACACTTTGGCACCATTTCTGAGTGAATTGCAGAACGTCAGATTTTTGCTGAAATTGTGACCGCGCGGCTTAGGTATTTTTTTTTAAAAAAGGTGTTCAGACCTCGAGGGCTCATTCTGTTTCAATGATAAAAACCCATCTTTCCCCCCCGAAAAACCAGTCAGGGGATCGTTTGCAACACTTTCGCACCATTTTTGAGTGAATTGCAGAACGTCAGATTTTTGCTGAAATTGTGACCGCGCGGCTTAGGGATTTTTTTTTAAAAAAGGTGTTCAGACCTCGAGGGCTCATTCTGTTTCAATGATAAAAACCCATCTGTTTCCACCGAAAAACCTGTCAGGGGATCGTGTGCAACACTTTTGCACCATTTTTGAGTGAATTGCAGAACGTCAGATTTTTGCTGAAATTGTGACCGCGCGGCTTATGGATTTTTTTCAAAAAAAAGTTGTTCAGTCCTCGAGGGCTCATTCTGTTTCCATGATAAAAACCCATCTTTTTCCACCGAAAAACCTGTCAGGGGATCGTTTGGAACACTTTGGCACCATTTTTGAGTGAATTGCAGAACGTCAGATTTTTGCTGAAATTGTGACCGCGCGGCTTAGGGATTTTTTTTAAAAAAAGGTGTTCAGACCTCGAGGGCTCATTCTGTTGCCATGATAAAAACCCATCTGTTTCCATCGAAAAACCTCTCAGGGGATCGTGTGCAACACTTTGGCACCATTTTTGAGTGAATTGCAGAACGTCAGATTTTTGCTGAAATTGTGACCGTGCGGCTTAGGGATTTTTTTTAAAAAAAGGTGTTTAGACCTCGAGGGCTCATTCTGTTTCCATGATAAAAACCCACCTGTTTCCACCGAAAAACCTGTGAGGGGGATCGTTTGCAACACTTTCGCACCATTTTTGAGTGAATTGCAGAACGTCAGATTTTTGCTGAAATTGTGACCGCGCGGCTTAGGGATTTTTTCTCAGAAAAGGGTGTTCAGACCTCGAGGGCTCATTCTGTTGCCATGATAAAAACCCATCTGTTTCCACCGAAAAACATGTCAGGGGATCGTTTGCAACACTTTGGCACCATTTTTGAGTGAATTGCAGAACGTCAGATTTTTGCTGAAATTGTGACCGCGCGACTTAGGGATTTTTTTAAAAAAAGTTGTTCAGACCTCGAGGGCTGATTCTGTTTCCGTGATAAATACCCATCTGTTTCCACCAAAAAACCTGTCAGGGGCTCGTTTGCAACACTTTGGCACCATTTCTGAGTGAATTGCAGAACGTCAGATTTTTGTTGCAATTGTGACCCCGCGGCTTAGGGATTTTTTTAAAAAAAAGTTGTTCAGACCTCGAGGGCTCATTCTGTTTCCATGATAAAAACCCATCTGTTTCCACCGAAAAACCTCTCAGGGGATCGTGTGCAACACTTTGGCACCATTTCTGAGTGAATTGCAGAACGTCAGATTTTTGCTGAAATTGTGACCGCGCGGCTTAGGGATTTTTTCAAAAAAAAGTTGTTCAGTCCTCGAGGGCTCATTCTGTTTCCATGATGAAAACCCATCTTTTTCCACCGAAAAACCTGTCAGGGGATCGTTTGCAACACTTTGGCACCATTTTTGAGTGAATTGCAGAACGTCAGATTTTTGCTGAAATTGTGACCGCGCGACTTAGGGATTTTTTTTAAAAAAGTTGTTCAGACCTCGAGGGCTGATTCTGTTTCCGTGATAAATACCCATCTGTTTCCACCGAAAAACCTCTCAGGGGATCGTGTGCAACACTTTGGCACCATTTCTGAGTGAATTGCAGAACGTCAGATTTTTGCTGAAATTGTGACCGCGCGGCTTAGGGATTTTTTCAAAAAAAAGTTGTTCAGTCCTCGAGGGCTCATTCTGTTTCCATGATGAAAACCCATCTTTTTCCACCGAAAAAACTGTCAGGGGATCGTTTGCAACACTTTGGCACCATTTTTGAGTGAATTGCAGAACGTCAGATTTTTGCTGAAATTGTGACCGCGCGGCTTAGGGATTTTTTTTAAAAAAGGTGTTCAGACCTCGAGGGCTCATTCTGTTTCCATGATGAAAACCCACCTGTTTCCACCGAAAAACCTGTCAGGGGATCGTTTGCAACACTTTGGCACCATTTTTGAGTGAATTGCAGATCGTCAGATTTTTGCTGAAATTGTGACCGCGCGGCTTAGGGATTTTTTCAAAAAAAAGGTGTTCAGACCTCGAGGGCTCATTCTGTTTCCATGATAAAAACCCATCTGTTTCCACCGAAAAACCTGTCAGGGGATCGTTTGCAACACTTTGGCACAATTTTTGAGTGAATTGCAGAAGGTCAGATTTTTGCTGAAATTGTGACCGCGCGGCTTAGGGATTTTTTCTTAAAAAAGGTGTTCAGACCTCGAGGGCTCATTCTGTTTCCATGAGAAAAACCCATCTGTTTCCACCGAAAAACCTGTCAGGGGATCTTTTGCAACACTTTGGCACCATTTTTGAGTGAATTGCAGAACGTCAGATTTTTGCTGAAATTGTGACCGCGCGGCTTAGGGATTTTTTTAAAAAAAAGGTGTTCAGACCTCGAGGGCTCATTCTGTTTCCATGATAAAAACCCATCTGTTTCCACCGAAAAACCTGTCAGGGGATCTTTTGCAACACTTTGGCACCATTTTTGAGTGAATTGCAGAACGTCAGATTTTTGCTGAAATTGTGACCGCGCGGCTTAGGGATTTTTTTTTTAAAAAAGGTGTTCAGACCTCGAGGGCTCATTCTGTTTCCATGATGAAAACCCATCTTTTTCCACCGAAAAACCTGTCAGGGGATCGTTTGCAACACTTTGGCACCATTTTTGAGTGAATTGCAGAACGTCAGATTTTTGCTGAAATTGTGACCGCGCGGCTTAGGGATTTTTTTTAAAAAAAGGTGTTCAGACCTCGAGGGCTCATTCTGTTTCCATGATGAAAACCCACCTGTTTCCACCGAAAAACCTGTCAGGGGATCGTTTGCAACACTTTGGCACCATTTTTGAGTGAATTGCAGATCGTCAGATTTTTGCTGAAATTGTGACCGCGCGGCTTAGGGATTTTTTCAAAAAAAAGGTGTTCAGACCTCGAGGGCTCATTCTGTTTCCATGATAAAAACCCATCTGTTTCCACCGAAAAACCTGTCAGGGGATCGTTTGCAACACTTTGGCACCATTTTTGAGTGAATTGCAGAAGGTCAGATTTTTGCTGAAATTGTGACCGCGCGGCTTAGGGATTTTTTCTTAAAAAAGGTGTTCAGACCTCGAGGGCTCATTCTGTTTCCATGAGAAAAACCCATCTGTTTCCACCGAAAAACCTGTCATGGGATCTTTTGCAACACTTTGGCACCATTTTTGAGTGAATTGCAGAACGTCAGATTTTTGCTGAAATTGTGACCGCGCGGCTTAGGGATTTTTTTTAAAAAAAGGTGTTCAGACCTCGAGGGCTCATTCTGTTTCCATGATAAAAACCCATCTGTTTCCACCGAAAAACCTGTCAGGGGATCGTTTGCAACACTTTGGCACCATTTTTGAGTGAATTGCAGAACGTCAGATTTTTGCTGAAATTGTGACCGCGCGGCTTAGGGATTTTTTCAAAAAAAAGTTGTTCAGTCCGCGAGGGCTCATTCTGTTTCCATGATGAAAACCCATCTTTTTCCACCGAAAAACCTGTCAGGGGATCGTTTGCAACACTTTGGCACCATTTTTGAGTGAATTGCAGAACGTCAGATTTTTGCTGAAATTGTGACCGCGCAGCTTAGGGATTTTTTTTAAAAAAAGGTGTTCAGACCTCGAGGGCTCATTCTGTTTCCATGATAAAAACCCAACTGTTTCCACCGAAAAACCTGTCAGGGGATCGTTTGCAACACTTTGGCACCATTTTTGAGTGAATTGCAGAACGTCAGATTTTTGCTGAAATTGTGACCGCGCGGCTTAGGGATTTTTTCAAAAAAAAGTTGTTCAGACTTCGAGGGCTCATTCTGTTTCCATGATAAAAACCCATCTGTTTCCACCGAAAAACCTGTCAGGGGATCGTTTGCAACACTTTGGCACCATTTTAGAGTGAATTGCAGAAAGTCAGATTTTTGCTGAAATTGTGACCGCGCGGCTTAGGGATTTTTTTAAAAAAAGTTGTTCAGACCTCGAGGGCTCATTCTGTTTCCATGATAAAAACCCATCTATTTCCACCGAAAAACCTGTCAGGGGATCGTTTGCAACACTTTGGCACCATTTCTGAGTGAATTGCAGAACGTCAGATTTTTGCTGAAATTGTGACCGCGCGGCTTAGGGAATTTTTTCAAAAAAAAGGGTGTTCAGACCTCGAGGGCTCATTCTGTTGCCATGATAAAAACCCATCTGTTTCCACCGAAAAACCTGTCAGGGGATCGTTTGCAACACTTTGGCACCATTTTTGAGTGAATTGCAGAACGTCAGATTTTTGCTGAAATTGTGACCGCGCGGCTTAGGTATTTTTTTTAAAAAAAGTTGTTCAGACCTCGAGGGCTCATTCTGTTTCCATGATAAAAACCCATCTGTTTCCACCGAAAAACCTGTCAGGGGATCGTTTGCAACACTTTGGCACCATTTTTGAGTGAATTGCAGAACGTCAGATTTTTGCTGAAATTGTGACCGCGCGGCTTAGGGATTTTTTCAAAAAAAAGTTGTTCAGTCCTCGAGGGCTCATTCTGTTTCCATGATGAAAACCCATCTTTTTCCACCGAAAAACCTGTCAGGGGATCGTTTGCAACAATTTGGCACCATTTTTGAGTGAATTGCAGAACGTCAGATTTTTGCTGAAATTGTGACCGCGCGGCTTAGGGATTTTTTCAAAAAAAAGTTGTTCAGTCCTCGAGGGCTCATTCTGTTTCCATGATGAAAACCCATCTTTTTCCACCGAAAAACCTGTCAGGGGATCGTTTGCAACACTTTGGCACCATTTTTGAGTGAATTGCAGAACGTCAGATTTTTGCTGAAATTGTGACCGCGCGACTTAGGGATTTTTTTTAAAAAAGTTGTTCAGACCTCGAGGGCTGATTCTGTTTCCGTGATAAATACCCATCTGTTTCCACCGAAAAACCTCTCAGGGGATCGTGTGCAACACTTTGGCACCATTTCTGAGTGAATTGCAGAACGTCAGATTTTTGCTGAAATTGTGACCGCGCGGCTTAGGGATTTTTTCAAAAAAAAGTTGTTCAGTCCTCGAGGGCTCATTCTGTTTCCATGATGAAAACCCATCTTTTTCCACCGAAAAACCTGTCAGGGGATCGTTTGCAACACTTTGGCACCATTTTTGAGTGAATTGCAGAACGTCAGATTTTTGCTGAAATTGTGACCGCGCGGCTTAGGGATTTTTTTTAAAAAAAGGTGTTCAGACCTCGAGGGCTCATTCTGTTTCCATGATGAAAACCCACCTGTTTCCACCGAAAAACCTGTCAGGGGATCGTTTGCAACACTTTGGCACCATTTTTGAGTGAATTGCAGATCGTCAGATTTTTGCTGAAATTGTGACCGCGCGGCTTAGGGATTTTTTCAAAAAAAAGGTGTTCAGACCTCGAGGGCTCATTCTGTTTCCATGATAAAAACCCATCTGTTTCCACCGAAAAACCTGTCAGGGGATCGTTTGCAACACTTTGGCACCATTTTTGAGTGAATTGCAGAAGGTCAGATTTTTGCTGAAATTGTGACCACGCGGCTTAGGGATTTTTTCTTAAAAAAGGTGTTCAGACCTCGAGGGCTCATTCTGTTTCCATGAGAAAAACCCATCTGTTTCCACCGAAAAACCTGTCAGGGGATCTTTTGCAACACTTTGGCACCATTTTTGAGTGAATTGCAGAACGTCAGATTTTTGCTGAAATTGTGACCGCGCGGCTTAGGGATTTTTTTTAAAAAAAGGTGTTCAGACCTCGAGGGCTCATTCTGTTTCCATGATAAAAACCCATCTGTTTCCACCGAAAAACCTGTCAGGGGATCTTTTGCAACACTTTGGCACCATTTTTGAGTGAATTGCAGAACGTCAGATTTTTGCTGAAATTGTGACCGCGCGGCTTAGGGATTTTTTCAAAAAAAAGTTGTTCAGTCCGCGAGGGCTCATTCTGTTTCCATGATGAAAACCCATCTTTTTCCACCGAAAAACCTGTCAGGGGATCGTTTGCAACACTTTGGCACCATTTTTGAGTGAATTGCAGAACGTCAGATTTTTGCTGAAATTGTGACCGCGCAGCTTAGGGATTTTTTTTAAAAAAAGGTGTTCAGACCTCGAGGGCTCATTCTGTTTCCATGATAAAAACCCAACTGTTTCCACCGAAAAACCTGTCAGGGGATCGTTTGCAACACTTTGGCACCATTTTTGAGTGAATTGCAGAACGTCAGATTTTTGCTGAAATTGTGACCGCGCGGCTTAGGGATTTTTTCAAAAAAAAGTTGTTCAGACTTCGAGGGCTCATTCTGTTTCCATGATAAAAACCCATCTGTTTCCACCGAAAAACCTGTCAGGGGATCGTTTGCAACACTTTGGCACCATTTTAGAGTGAATTGCAGAAAGTCAGATTTTTGCTGAAATTGTGACCGCGCGGCTTAGGGATTTTTTTAAAAAAAGTTGTTCAGACCTCGAGGGCTCATTCTGTTTCCATGATAAAAACCCATCTATTTCCACCGAAAAACCTGTCAGGGGATCGTTTGCAACACTTTGGCACCATTTCTGAGTGAATTGCAGAACGTCAGATTTTTGCTGAAATTGTGACCGCGCGGCTTAGGGAATTTTTTCAAAAAAAAGGGTGTTCAGACCTCGAGGGCTCATTCTGTTGCCATGATAAAAACCCATCTGTTTCCACCGAAAAACCTGTCAGGGGATCGTTTGCAACACTTTGGCACCATTTTTGAGTGAATTGCAGAACGTCAGATTTTTGCTGAAATTGTGACCGCGCGGCTTAGGTATTTTTTTTAAAAAAAGTTGTTCAGACCTCGAGGGCTCATTCTGTTTCCATGATAAAAACCCATCTGTTTCCACCGAAAAACCTGTCAGGGGATCGTTTGCAACACTTTGGCACCATTTTTGAGTGAATTGCAGAAGGTCAGATTTTTGCTGAAATTGTGACCACGCGGCTTAGGGATTTTTTCTTAAAAAAGGTGTTCAGACCTCGAGGGCTCATTCTGTTTCCATGAGAAAAACCCATCTGTTTCCACCGAAAAACCTGTCAGGGGATCTTTTGCAACACTTTGGCACCATTTTTGAGTGAATTGCAGAACGTCAGATTTTTGCTGAAATTGTGACCGCGCGGCTTAGGGATTTTTTTTAAAAAAAGGTGTTCAGACCTCGAGGGCTCATTCTGTTTCCATGATAAAAACCCATCTGTTTCCACCGAAAAACCTGTCAGGGGATCTTTTGCAACACTTTGGCACCATTTTTGAGTGAATTGCAGAACGTCAGATTTTTGCTGAAATTGTGACCGCGCGGCTTAGGGATTTTTTCAAAAAAAAGTTGTTCAGTCCGCGAGGGCTCATTCTGTTTCCATGATGAAAACCCATCTTTTTCCACCGAAAAACCTGTCAGGGGATCGTTTGCAACACTTTGGCACCATTTTTGAGTGAATTGCAGAACGTCAGATTTTTGCTGAAATTGTGACCGCGCAGCTTAGGGATTTTTTTTAAAAAAAGGTGTTCAGACCTCGAGGGCTCATTCTGTTTCCATGATAAAAACCCAACTGTTTCCACCGAAAAACCTGTCAGGGGATCGTTTGCAACACTTTGGCACCATTTTTGAGTGAATTGCAGAACGTCAGATTTTTGCTGAAATTGTGACCGCGCGGCTTAGGGATTTTTTCAAAAAAAAGTTGTTCAGACTTCGAGGGCTCATTCTGTTTCCATGATAAAAACCCATCTGTTTCCACCGAAAAACCTGTCAGGGGATCGTTTGCAACACTTTGGCACCATTTTAGAGTGAATTGCAGAAAGTCAGATTTTTGCTGAAATTGTGACCGCGCGGCTTAGGGATTTTTTTAAAAAAAGTTGTTCAGACCTCGAGGGCTCATTCTGTTTCCATGATAAAAACCCATCTATTTCCACCGAAAAACCTGTTAGGGGATCGTTTGCAACACTTTGGCACCATTTCTGAGTGAATTGCAGAACGTCAGATTTTTGCTGAAATTGTGACCGCGCGGCTTAGGGAATTTTTTCAAAAAAAAGGGTGTTCAGACCTCGAGGGCTCATTCTGTTGCCATGATAAAAACCCATCTGTTTCCACCGAAAAACCTGTCAGGGGATCGTTTGCAACACTTTGGCACCATTTTTGAGTGAATTGCAGAACGTCAGATTTTTGCTGAAATTGTGACCGCGCGGCTTAGGTATTTTTTTTAAAAAAAGTTGTTCAGACCTCGAGGGCTCATTCTGTTTCCATGATAAAAACCCATCTGTTTCCACCGAAAAACCTGTCAGGGGATCGTTTGCAACACTTTGGCACCATTTTTGAGTGAATTGCAGAACGTCAGATTTTTGCTGAAATTGTGACCGCGCGGCTTAGGGATTTTTTCAAAAAAAAGTTGTTCAGTCCTCGAGGGCTCATTCTGTTTCCATGATGAAAACCCATCTTTTTCCACCGAAAAACCTCTCAGGGGATCGTTTGCAACAATTTGGCACCATTTTTGAGTGAATTGCAGAACGTCAGATTTTTGCTGAAATTGTGACCGCGCGGCTTAGGGATTTTTTCAAAAAAAAGTTGTTCAGTCCTCGAGGGCTCATTCTGTTTCCATGATAAAAACCCATCTGTTTCCACCGAAAAACATGTCAGGGGATCGTTTGCAACACTTTGGCACCATTTTTGAGTGAATTGCAGAATGTCAGATTTTTGCTGAAATTGTGACCGCGCGACTTAGGGATTTTTTAAAAAAAAGTTGTTCAGACCTCGAGGGCTGATTCTGTTTCCGTGATAAAAACCCATCTGTTTCCACCGAAAAACCTGTCAGGGGATCGTTTGCAACACTTTGGCACCATTTCTGAGTGAATTGCAGAACGTCAGATTTTTGCTGCAATTGTGACCGCGCGGCTTAGGGTTTTTTTTTAAAAAAAGTTGTTCAGACCTCGAGGGCTCATTCTGTTTCCATGATAAAAACCCATCTGTGTCCACCGAAAAACCTGTCAGGGGATCGTTTGGAACACTTTGGCACCATTTTTTAGTGAATTGCAGAACGTCAGATTTTTGCTGAAATTGTGACCGTGCGGCTTAGGGATTTTTTTTAAAAAAAGGTGTTCAGACCTCGAGGGCTCATTCTGTTGCCATGATAAAAACCCATCTGTTTCCACCGAAAAACCTCTCAGGGGATCGTGTGCAACACTTTGGCACCATTTTTGAGTGAATTGCAGAACGTCAGATTTTTGCTGAAATTGTGACCGCGCGGCTTAGGGATTTTTTTTAAAAAAAGGTGTTTAGACCTCGAGGGCTCATTCTGTTTCCATGATAAAAACCCACCTGTTTCCACCGAAAAACCTGTGAGGGGGATCGTTTGCAACACTTTCGCACCATTTTTGAGTGAATTGCAGAACGTCAGATTTTTGCTGAAATTGTGACCGCGCGGCTTAGGGATTTTTTCTCAGAAAAGGGTGTTCAGACCTCGAGGGCTCATTCTGTTGCCATGATAAAAACCCATCTGTTTCCACCGAAAAACATGTCAGGGGATCGTTTGCAACACTTTGGCACCATTTTTGAGTGAATTGCAGAACGTCAGATTTTTGCTGAAATTGTGACCGCGCGACTTAGGGATTTTTTTAAAAAAAGTTGTTCAGACCTCGAGGGCTGATTCTGTTTCCGTGATAAATACCCATCTGTTTCCACCGAAAAACCTGTCAGGGGCTCGTTTGCAACACTTTGGCACCATTTCTGAGTGAATTGCAGAACGTCAGATTTTTGTTGCAATTGTGACCCCGCGGCTTAGGGATTTTTTCAAAAAAAAGTTGTTCAGACCTCGAGGGCTCATTCTGTTTCCATGATAAAAACCCATCTGTTTCCACCGAAAAACCTGTCAGGGGATCTTTTGCAACACTTTGGCACCATTTTTGAGTGAATTGCAGAACGTCAGATTTTTGCTGAAATTGTGACCGCGCGGCTTAGGGATTTTTTCTCAGAAAAGGTTGTTCAGACCTCGAGGGCTCATTCTGTTGCCATGGTAAAAACCCATCTGTTTCCACCGAAAAACCTCTCAGGGGATCGTGTGCAACACTTTTGCACCATTTTTGAGTGACTTGCAGAACGTCAGATTTTTGCTGAAATTGTGACCGCGCGGCTTAGGGATTTTTTCAAAAAAAAGTTGTTCAGTCCGCGAGGGCTCATTCTGTTTCCATGATGAAAACCCATCTTTTTCCACCGAAAAACCTGTCAGGGGATCGTTTGCAACACTTTGGCACCATTTTTGAGTGAATTGCAGAACGTCAGATTTTTGCTGAAATTCTGACCGCGCAGCTTAGGGATTTTTTTTAAAAAAAGGTGTTCAGACCTCGAGGGCTCATTCTGTTTCCATGATAAAAACCCAACTGTTTCCACCGAAAAACCTGTCAGGGGATCGTTTGCAACACTTTGGCACCATTTTAGAGTGAATTGCAGAAAGTCAGATTTTTGCTGAAATTGTGACCGCGCGGCTTAGGGATTTTTTTAAAAAAAGTTGTTCAGACCTCGAGGGCTCATTCTGTTTCCATGATAAAAACCCATCTATTTCCACCGAAAAACCTGTCAGGGGATCGTTTGCAACACTTTGGCACCATTTCTGAGTGAATTGCAGAACGTCAGATTTTTGCTGAAATTGTGACCGCGCGGCTTAGGGAATTTTTTCAAAAAAAAGGGTGTTCAGACCTCGAGGGCTCATTCTGTTGCCATGATAAAAACCCATCTGTTTCCACCGAAAAACCTGTCAGGGGATCGTTTGCAACACTTTGGCACCATTTTTGAGTGAATTGCAGAATGTCAGATTTTTGGTGAAATTGTGACCGCGCGACTTAGGGATTTTTTAAAAAAAAGTTGTTCAGACCTCGAGGGCTGATTCTGTTTCCGTGATAAAAACCCATCTGTTTCCACCGAAAAACCTGTCAGGGGATCGTTTGCAACACTTTGGCACCATTTCTGAGTGAATTGCAGAACGTCAGATTTTTGCTGCAATTGTGACCGCGCGGCTTAGGGTTTTTTTAAAAAAAAAGTTGTTCAGACCTCGAGGGCTCATTCTGTTTCCATGATAAAAACCCATCTGTGTCCACCGAGAAACCTGTCAGGGGATCGTTTGGAACACTTTGGCACCATTTTTTAGTGAATTGCAGAACGTCAGATTTTTGCTGAAATTGTGACCGCGCGGCTTAGGGATTTTTTTTTAAAAAAGGTGTTCAGACCTCGAGGGCTCATTCTGTTGCCATGATAAAAACCCATCTGTTTCCACCGAAAAACCTCTCAGGGGATCGTGTGCAACACTTTGGCACCATTTTTGAGTGAATTGCAGAACGTAAGATTTTTGCTGAAATTGTGACCGCGCGGCTTAGGGATTTTTTTTAAAAAAAGGTGTTTAGACCTCGAGGGCTCATTCTGTTTCCATGATAAAAACCCACCTGTTTCCACCGAAAAACCTGTGAGGGGGATCGTTTGCAACACTTTCGCACCATTTTTGAGTGAATTGCAGAACGTCAGATTTTTGCTGAAATTGTGACCGCGCGGCTTAGGGATTTTTTCTCAGAAAAGGGTGTTCAGACCTCGAGGGCTCATTCTGTTGCCATGATAAAAACCCATCTGTTTCCACCGAAAAACATGTCAGGGGATCGTTTGCAACACTTTGGCACCATTTTTGAGTGAATTGCAGAACGTCAGATTTTTGCTGAAATTGTGACCGCGCGACTTAGGGATTTTTTTAAAAAAAGTTGTTCAGACCTCGAGGGCTGATTCTGCTTCCGTGATAAATACCCATCTGTTTCCACCGAAAAACCTGTCAGGGGCTCGTTTGCAACACTTTGGCACCATTTCTGAGTGAATTGCAGAACGTCAGATTTTCGTTGCAATTGTGACCCCGCGGCTTAGGGATTTTTTAAAAAAAAAGTTGTTCAGACCTCGAGGGCTCATTCTGTTTCCATGATAAAAACCCATCTGTTTCCACCGAAAAACCTGTCAGGGGATCTTTTGCAACACTTTGGCACCATTTTTGAGTGAATTGCAGAACGTCAGATTTTTGCTGAAATTGTGACCGCGCGGCTTAGGGATTTTTTTAAAAAAAGTTGTTCAGACCTCGAGGGCTCATTCTGTTTCCATGATAAAAACCCATCTATTTCCACCGAAAAACCTGTCAGGGGATCGTTTGCAACACTTTGGCACCATTTCTGAGTGAATTGCAGAACGTCAGATTTTTGCTGAAATTGTGACCGCGCGGCTTAGGGAATTTTTTCAAAAAAAAGGGTGTTCAGACCTCGAGGGCTCATTCTGTTGCCATGATAAAAACCCATCTGTTTCCACCGAAAAACCTGTCAGGGGATCGTTTGCAACACTTTGGCACCATTTTTGAGTGAATTGCAGAATGTCAGATTTTTGGTGAAATTGTGACCGCGCGACTTAGGGATTTTTTAAAAAAAAGTTGTTCAGACCTCGAGGGATGATTCTGTTTCCGTGATAAAAACCCATCTGTTTCCACCGAAAAACCTGTCAGGGGATCGTTTGCAACACTTTGGCACCATTTCTGAGTGAATTGCAGAACGTCAGATTTTTGCTGCAATTGTGACCGCGCGGCTTAGGGTTTTTTTTAAAAAAAAGTTGTTCAGACCTCGAGGGCTCATTCTGTTTCCATGATAAAAACCCATCTGTGTCCACCGAAAAACCTGTCAGGGGATCGTTTGGAACACTTTGGCACCATTTTTTAGTGAATTGCAGAACGTCAGATTTTTGCTGAAATTGTGACCGCGCGGCTTAGGGATTTTTTTTTAAAACAGGTGTTCAGACCTCGAGGGCTCATTCTGTTGCCATGATAAAAACCCATCTGTTTCCACCGAAAAACCTCTCAGGGGATCGTGTGCAACACTTTGGCACCATTTTTGAGTGAATTGCAGAACGTCAGATTTTTGCTGAAATTGTGACCGCGCGGCTTAGGGATTTTTTTTTAAAAAAGGTGTTTAGACCTCGAGGGCTCATTCTGTTTCCATGATAAAAACCCACCTGTTTCCACCGAAAAACCTGTGAGGGGGATCGTTTGCAACACTTTCGCACCATTTTTGAGTGAATTGCAGAACGTCAGATTTTTGCTGAAATTGTGACCGCGCGGCTTAGGGATTTTTTCAAAAAAAAGTTGTTCAGTCCGCGAGGGCTCATTCTGTTTCCATGATGAAAACCCATCTTTTTCCACCGAAAAACCTGTCAGGGGATCGTTTGCAACACTTTGGCACCATTTTTGAGTGAATTGCAGAACGTCAGATTTTTGCTGAAATTGTGACCGCGCAGCTTAGGGATTTTTTTTTAAAAAAGGTGTTCAGACCTCGAGGGCTCATTCTGTTTCCATGATAAAAACCCAACTGTTTCCACCGAAAAACCTGTCAGGGGATCGTTTGCAACACTTTGGCACCATTTTTGAGTGAATTGCAGAACGTCAGATTTTTGCTGAAATTGTGACCGCGCGGCTTAGGGATTTTTTCAAAAAAAAGTTGTTCAGACTTCGAGGGCTCATTCTGTTTCCATGATAAAAACCCATCTGTTTCCACCGAAAAACCTGTCAGGGGATCGTTTGCAACACTTTGGCACCATTTTAGAGTGAATTGCAGAAAGTCAGATTTTTGCTGAAATTGTGACCGCGCGGCTTAGGGATTTTTTTAAAAAAAGTTGTTCAGACCTCGAGGGCTCATTCTGTTTCCATGATAAAAACCCATCTATTTCCACCGAAAAACCTGTCAGGGGATCGTTTGCAACACTTTGGCACCATTTCTGAGTGAATTGCAGAACGTCAGATTTTTGCTGAAATTGTGACCGCGCGGCTTAGGGAATTTTTTCAAAAAAAAGGGTGTTCAGACCTCGAGGGCTCATTCTGTTGCCATGATAAAAACCCATCTGTTTCCACCGAAAAACCTGTCAGGGGATCGTTTGCAACACTTTGGCACCATTTTTGAGTGAATTGCAGAACGTCAGATTTTTGCTGAAATTGTGACCGCGCGGCTTAGGTATTTTTTTTAAAAAAAGTTGTTCAGACCTCGAGGGCTCATTCTGTTTCCATGATAAAAACCCATCTGTTAACACCGAAAAACCTGTCAGGGGATCGTTTGCAACACTTTGGCACCATTTTTGAGTGAATTGCAGAACGTCAGATTTTTGCTGAAATTGTGACCGCGCGGCTTAGGGATTTTTTCAAAAAAAAGTTGTTCAGTCCTCGAGGGCTCATTCTGTTTCCATGATGAAAACCCATCTTTTTCCACCGAAAAACCTGTCAGGGGATCGTTTGCAACAATTTGGCACCATTTTTGAGTGAATTGCAGAACGTCAGATTTTTGCTGAAATTGTGACCGCGCGGCTTAGGGATTTTTTCAAAAAAAAGTTGTTCAGTCCTCGAGGGCTCATTCTGTTTCCATGATAAAAACCCATCTGTTTCCACCGAAAAACATGTCAGGGGATCGTTTGCAACACTTTGGCACCATTTTTGAGTGAATTGCAGAATGTCAGATTTTTGCTGAAATTGTGACCGCGCGACTTAGGGATTTTTTAAAAAAAAGTTGTTCAGACCTCGAGGGATGATTCTGTTTCCGTGATAAAAACCCATCTGTTTCCACCGAAAAACCTGTCAGGGGATCGTTTGCAACACTTTGGCACCATTTCTGAGTGAATTGCAGAACGTCAGATTTTTGCTGCAATTGTGACCGCGCGGCTTAGGGTTTTTTTTTAAAAAAAGTTGTTCAGACCTCGAGGGCTCATTCTGTTTCCATGATAAAAACCCATCTGTGTCCACCGAAAAACCTGTCAGGGGATCGTTTGGAACACTTTGGCACCATTTTTTAGTGAATTGCAGAACGTCAGATTTTTGCTGAAATTGTGACCGCGCGGCTTAGGGATTTTTTTTTAAAAAAGGTGTTCAGACCTCGAGGGCTCATTCTGTTGCCATGATAAAAACCCATCTGTTTCCACCGAAAAACCTCTCAGGGGATCGTGTGCAACACTTTGGCACCATTTTTGAGTGAATTGCAGAACGTCAGATTTTTGCTGAAATTGTGACCGCGCGGCTTAGGGATTTTTTTTAAAAAAAGGTGTTTAGACCTCGAGGGCTCATTCTGTTTCCATGATAAAAACCCACCTGTTTCCACCGAAAAACCTGTGAGGGGGATCGTTTGCAACACTTTCGCACCATTTTTGAGTGAATTGCAGAACGTCAGATTTTTGCTGAAATTGTGACCGCGCGGCTTAGGGATTTTTTCTCAGAAAAGGGTGTTCAGACCTCGAGGGCTCATTCTGTTGCCATGATAAAAACCCATCTGTTTCCACCGAAAAACATGTCAGGGGATCGTTTGCAACACTTTGGCACCATTTTTGAGTGAATTGCAGAACGTCAGATTTTTGCTGAAATTGTGACCGCGCGACTTAGGGATTTTTTTTAAAAAAGTTGTTCAGACCTCGAGGGCTGATGCTGTTTCCGTGATAAATACCCATCTGTTTCCACCGAAAAACCTGTCAGGGGCTCGTTTGCAACACTTTGGCACCATTTCTGAGTGAATTGCAGAA
>NW_027669924.1:7500-10000 GCF_964188305.1 Podarcis bocagei | reverse complement strand
GCGGGCTCTTCCAATCCAACACCGCTCGAACCTTGGCGCTGTCCATGGCGAGCCCCTTGTCAGACAGCTTGTAGCCCAGAAAATCCACCTCCGTCACGTCAAATTGGCACTTCTCCAGCTTGGCGTAGAGCCTATGTTGCTTTAGCCTGCTCAGCACTTCCTTGACGTGCTTGTCATGCTCCTGCTGCGACTCCGAAAAGATCAGGATGTCATCTAAGAAACAGACGCACGTCTTGTAGAGAAGTCCCGCCAACACGTGATGCATAAATGCTTGAAAAACGTGGGAGCCATTTTGCAATCCAAAAGGCATAACTCTATATTCGTAGGTCCCCAGTGGCGTGAACATGGCTGTCTTCCACTCATCACCCTCCCGCATGCGAATGAGGTTGTACGCCCCCCGCAGGTCCAACTTGGTGAACACTCTGCCCTTCCGTACCTTCGCGAGGAGGTCGTCAATTCGGGGCATGGGGAAGTCCGATGGCCTAGTCACACTGTTCAAAATCCTGTAATCCACTACGAGTCTCTTTTGGGGCGTGTCCCGCTTCTTAACAAAGAATACGGGACTGCCCCCCACTGCCTTGGACTCCCGGATGAAGCCGCGCTGCAAATTATGATCAATGAACTCCTTGAGTTCTTGCAGTTCGTCCTCTGACATGGAATACAGTTTCCCTTTAGGCAGCGCCGCCCCCGGCAGCAGGTCAATTTTGCAGTCATATGGTCTGTGAGGGGGTAGCCTGTCTGCCTCCTTCTCGCAGAAAACTTCCAAAAATTCAGCGTACTTGTGGGGAATCGCTTGCAGCGTGCCTAGCAGCAGCTGTGACTCCTCTTCCTCTCCTTCCTGCCTGGGCACGATGCAGTGTTCAGCACAAAAGGAAGAGCCGAAGGTCAGCTGCCTCTGGTACCAAGCCATCGTTGGGCTGTGCTTGTCCAGCCAACTCATGCCCAATACAACGGGCGTGTCAGATAGTTGAGTGACGTTGAAGCTGATGATTTCTCTGTGATTCCCAAGTCGCATCACCATTGGTGGCGTCTGCTTCACCACTTGCCCCCCGAGCAGCTCCCTGCCATCCACCGTGACAACCTGCAGGGGCAGTGTGGCTGGCAGCAACTGCACAGCGTGCCTGTCGACAAAGTCCTGCCCTATAAAGTCCGCATTGCTGCCTGAGTCGATGGTGATTGGCACGTCTATGGTGATTCCATTGGGCAGCTGGAGAGATGCTGTGAGCCGCACTACTGGTTTGGGCGGGAGGGGGTTCACGGGCTGCAAAATTTCTGGGGACTGCGTCACTAACACGTCTGGCTGGGCCCCAGTGCCTCTTCCTCCAGCCAGACTGCGTCGTTTCCCTGCTGTGGTCCTCCTTGCTGCGTTGCTGCAGTCACCATTGCTGAGGCTGCAGTGAGCTTGTGGGGCCTCTGGGGACACTCTTTTGCCATATGCCCTGGTTCCTCACAGACGTAACACTTCCTGTTCCCTCTAGGAGGCTTCGCTTTCACTGCTGCCGGTGCTAGGGCTCTGGTTGCTGACTGAGCCCTTGCACCTCCAACCTCCATAGGTTCGGCTCCTCCTCCTGGCGGAGGCGTGGATTGCGCCCGCGCTGCTTCTCTGGGAAGGAAGGAGGGGCCCCCGGCTGGTTCGCGCCCTCCACGCCCTTCGTCCCTGCTCCACGGACGTCCTTCCAGCCTCACCCCCACTGCCAGTGCCCTCTGAACGACCTCCTGGGTGGTTCGGGGTCTCTCCCCCCTCGCGATCTCATCTTTAATCGAGTTGTGCAGCCCCTCCCAAAAGAGGTCTCTTACAGGAGCCGAATCTCTGTCCCATTCCAGGGCACTGACCAAGGCGAAAAAGCGGGCATGATACTGCCTGACGCTGGCCCTCCCTTGTCTCAGCCCATGCACCTCCTTCCGTGCAAGATCCACGTCAATACTTGATAAAAAGCACCCATCCATCGCTTTAATAAAGGCATCCGCATTCTGGAGCGCCGGATCCTTATCTCTCCATAAATTGCGTAGCCATGCTTTCGCATCCCCATGCAGATGGGACATGATGAACCCCACTCTCTCTTGTTCATCTCTAAAGTCTTTATGCAGCAGTTGCAGTGCGCACAGTACGTCGGCTCTAAAGTTGGGATACTGTTGCAGGTTCCCATCGAAGTGAGAGACTAGCCCGCCTGCCCGTTTCGCCAACCCAATTCCCTCCTGCCGGGGTGTCTGCTTTGTCAGCACGTCTAACCTGACCTGGAGATCCCTGCAGGCGGCAGCTGCCTCCTCCTCTCTCTTCCTGGATGCGAGAACCTCGGCGTTCAGTTGTGCCACTGCTTTTCTGAGGTCCTCTATCTGCTGCTCAGCCGTCATGTCGTCTGCCGTTCGTGAGCTCGCTAGTAGGCACCTGTTTCTCTCCCCTCCTCGAGGCTGTAGATGCCCACAATGATGAGACGGAGCTTACTGTCAGAGCTGCTTGAAGATCCTAGCTCACAGAGGATCACGCTAGCCAGCGATCATT
>NW_027669925.1:0-20269 GCF_964188305.1 Podarcis bocagei | reverse complement strand
CCATCGCCAAAGCTTTCAGGAGAGCATTTTCAAGCTTTTGGCACCATTTTCGAGTGAATTGCCAAAAGTCAGATTTTTGCTGAAATTGTGACCCCGGGGCTTAGGGATTTTTTCAAAAAAATATTTTCTGCCGGTTAAGTTTTTGAGGGCTGATTTCTTGTCCTGGGATAAAAATCCTTCTGTTTCAATCGCCAAAGCTTTCAGGAGAGCATTTTCAAGCTTTTGGCACCATTTTTGAGTGAATTGCCAAAAGTCAGATTTTTGCTGAAATTGTGACCCCGGGGCTTAGGGATTTTTTCAAAAAAATATTTTCTGCCGGTTAAGTTTTTGAGGGCTTATTTCTTTTCCTGTGATAAAAAGACTTCTGTTTCCATCGCCAAAGCTTTCAGGGGAGCATTTGCAACCGGTAGGCACCGTTTTTGAGTGAATTGCCAAAAGTCAGATTTTTGCTGAAATTGTGACCCCGGGGCTTAGGGATTTTTTCAAAAAAATATTTTCTGCCGGTTAAGTTTTTGAGGGCTGATTTCTTGTCCTGGGATAAAAAGCCTTGTGTTTCCATCGCCAAAGCTTTCAGGAGAGCATTTTCAAGCTTTTGGCACCATTTTTGAGTGAATTGCCAAAAGTCAGATTTTTGCTGAAATTGTGACCCCGGGGCTTAGGGATTTTTTCAAAAAAATATTTTCTGCCGGTTAAGTTTTTGAGGGCTGATTTCTTGTCCTGTGATAAAAAGCCTTCTGTTTCGAGTGACAAACCTTTCAGGAGAGCATTTTCAAGCTTTTGGCACCATTTTTGAGTGAATTGCCAAAAGTCAGATTTTTGCTGAAATTGTGACCCCGGGGCTTAGGGATTTTTTCAAAAAAATATTTTCTGCCGGTTAAGTTTTTGAGGGCTGATTTCTTGTCCTGGGATAAAAAGCCTTGTGTTTCCATCGCCAAAGCTTTCAGGAGAGCATTTTCAAGCTTTTGGCACCATTTTTGAGTGAATTGCCAAAAGTCAGATTTTTGCTGAAATTGTGACCCCGGGGCTTAGAGATTTTTTCAAAAAAATATTTTCTGCCGGTTAAGTTTTTGAGGGCTGATTTCTTGTCCTGGGATAAAAAGCCTTGTGTTTCCATCGCCAAAGCTTTCAGGAGAGCATTTTCAAGCTTTTGGCACCATTTTCGAGTGAATTGCCAAAAGTCAGATTTTTGCTGAAATTGTGACCCCGGGGCTTAGGGATTTTTTCAAAAAAATATTTTCTGCCGGTTAAGTTTTTGAGGGCTGATTTCTTGTCCTGGGATAAAAATCCTTCTGTTTCAATCGCCAAAGCTTTCAGGGGAGCATTTGCAACCGGTTGGCACCATTTTTGAGTGAATTGCCAAAAGTCAGATTTTTGCTGAAATTGTGACCCCGGGGCTTAGGGATTTTTTCAAAAAAATATTTTCTGCCGGTTAAGTTTTTGAGGGCTGATTTCTTGTCCTGGGATAAAAAGCCTTGTGTTTCCATCGCCAAAGCTTTCAGGAGAGCATTTCAAGCTTTTGGCACCATTTTTGAGTGAATTGCCAAAAGTCAGATTTTTGCTGAAATTGTGACCCCGGGGCTTAGGGATTTTTTCAAAAAAATATTTTCTGCCGGTTAAGTTTTTGAGGGCTTATTTCTTTTCCTGTGATAAAAAGACTTGTGTTTCCATTGCCAAAGCTTTCAGGGGAGCATTTTCAAGCTTTTGGCACCATTTTTGAGTGAATTGCCAAAAGACAGATTTTTGCTGAAATTGTGACCCCGGGGCTTAGGGATTTTTCAAAAAAATATTTTCTGCCGGTTAAGTTTTTGAGGGCTGATTTCTTGTCCTGTGATAAAATGACTTGTGTTTCCATCGCCAAAGCTTTCAGGGGAGCATTTGCAACCGGTTGGCACCATTTTTGAGTGAATTGCCAAAAGTCAGATTTTTGCTGAAATTGTGACCCCGGGGCTTAGGGATTTTTTCAAAAAATATTTTCTGCCGGTTAAGTTTTTGAGGGCTGATTTCTTGTCCTGTGATAAAATGACTTCTGTTTCCATCGCCAAAGCTTTCAGGGGAGCATTTGCAACCGGTTGGCACCATTTTTGAGTGAATTGCCAAAAGTCAGATTTTTGCTGAATTTGTGACCCCGGGGCTTAGGGATTTTTTCAAAAAATATTTTCTGCCGGTTAAGTTTTTGAGGGCTGATTTCTTGTCCTGTGATAAAATGACTTGTGTTTCCATTGCCAAAGCTTTCAGGGAGCATTTTCAAGCTTTTGGCACCATTTTTGAGTGAATTGCCAAAAGACAGATTTTTGCTGAAATTGTGACCCCGGGGCTTAGGGATTTTTTCAAAAAAATATTTTCTGCCGGTTAAGTTTTTGAGGGCTGATTTCTTGTCCTGTGATAAAATGACTTGTGTTTCCATCGCCAAAGCTTTCAGGGGAGCATTGCAACCGGTTGGCACCATTTTTGAGTGAATTGCCAAAAGTCAGATTTTTGCTGAATTTGTGACCCCGGGGCTTAGGGATTTTTTCAAAAAAATATTTTCTGCCGGTTAAGTTTCTGAGGGCTGATTTCTTATCCTGTGATAAAAAGCCTTCTGTTTTGAGTGCCAAACCTTTCAGGAGAGCATTTTCAAGCTTTTGGCACCATTTTTGAGTGAATTGCGAAAAGACAGATTTTTGCTGAAATTGTGACCCCGGGGCTTAGGGATTTTTTCAAAAAAATATTTTCTGCCGGTTAAGTTTTTGAGGGCTGATTTCTTGTCCTGTGATAAAAAGCCTTCTGTTTCCATCGCCAAAGCTTTCAGGAGAGCATTTTCAACCTTTTGGCACCATTTTTGAGTGAATTGCCAAAAGTCAGATTTTTGCTGAATTTGTGACCGCGGGCGGGGCTTAGGGATTTTTTGAAAAAAATATTTTCTGCCGGTTAAGTTTCTGAGGGCTGATTTCTTGTCCTGTGATAAAAAGCCTTCTGTTTTGAGTGCCAAAGCTTTCAGGAGAGCATTTTCAAGCTTTTGGCACCATTTTTGAGTGAATTGCCAAAAGTCAGATTTTTGCTGAAATTGTGACCCCGGGGCTTAGGGATTTTTTCAAAAAAATATTTTCTGCCGGTTAACTTTTTGAGGGCTGATTTCTTGTCCTGTGATAAAATGACTTGTGTTTCCATCGCCAAAGCTTTCAGGGGAGCATTTGCAACCGGTTGGCACCATTTTTGAGTGAATTGCCAAAAGTCAGATTTTTGCTGAATTTGTGACCCCGGGGCTTAGGGATTTTTGAAAAAAATATTTTCTGCCGGTTAAGTTTCTGAGGGCTGATTTCTTGTCCTGTGATAAAAAGCCTTCTGTTTCGAGTGCCAAACCTTTCAGGAGAGCATTTTCAAGCTTTTGGCACCATTTTTGAGTGAATTGCCAAAAGTCAGATTTTTGCTGAAATTGTGACCCCGGGGCTTAGGGATTTTTTCAAAAAAATATTTTCTGCCGGTTAAGTTTTTGAGGGCTGATTTCTTGTCCTGTGATAAAAAGCCTTCTGTTTCCATCGCCAAAGCTTTCAGGGGAGCATTTGCAACCGGTTGGCACCATTTTTGAGTGAATTGCCAAAAGTCAGATTTTTGCTGAAATTGTGACCCCGGGGCTTAGGGATTTTTTGAAAAAAATATTTTCTGCCGGTTAAGTTTCTGAGGGCTGATTTCTTGTCCTGTGATAAAAAGCCTTCTGTTTCGAGTGCCAAACCTTTCAGGAGAGCATTTTCAAGCTTTTGGCACCATTTTTGAGTGAATTGCCAAAAGTCAGATTTTTGCTGAATTTGTGACCCCGGGGCTTAGGGATTTTTTGAAAAAAATATTTTCTGCCGGTTAAGTTTTTGAGGGCTGATTTCTTGTCCTGTGATAAAATGACTTCTGTTTCCATCGCCAAAGCTTTCAGGGGAGCATTTTCAACCTTTGGCACCATTTTTGAGTGAATTGCCAAAAGTCAGATTTTTGCTGAATTTGTGACCCCGGGGCTTAGGGATTTTTTGAAAAAAATATTTTCTGCCGGTTAAATTTCTGAGGGCTGATTTCTTGTCCTGTGATAAAAAGCCTTCTGTTTCGAGTGCCAAACCTTTCAGGAGAGCATTTGCATCCGGTTGGCACCATTTTTGAGTGAATTGCCAAAAGTCAGATTTTTGCTGAAATTGTGACCCCGGGGCTTAGGGATTTTTTCAAAAAAATATTTTCTGCCGGTTAAGTTTTTGAGGGCTGATTTCTTGTCCTGTGATAAAAAGCCTTCTGTTTTGAGTGCCAAACCTTTCAGGAGAGCATTTTCAAGCTTTTGGCACCATTTTTGAGTGAATTGCCAAAAGACAGATTTTTGCTGAAATTGTGACCCCGGGGCTTAGGGATTTTTTCAAAAAAATATTTTCTGCCGGTTAAGTTTTTGAGGGCTGATTTCTTGTCCTGTGATAAAAAGCCTTCTGTTTCCATCGCCAAAGCTTTCAGGAGAGCATTTTCAAGCTTTTGGCACCATTTTTGAGTGAATTGCCAAAAGTCAAATTTTTGCTGAATTTGTGACCGCGGGCGGGGCTTAGGGATTTTTTGAAAAAAATATTTTCTGCCGGTTAAGTTTCTGAGGGCTGATTTCTTGTCCTGTGATAAAAAGCCTTCTGTTTCGAGTGTCAAACCTTTCAGGAGAGCATTTTCAAGCTTTTGGCACCATTTTTGAGTGAATTGCCAAAAGTCAGATTTTTGCTGAAATTGTGACCCCGGGGCTTAGGGATTTTTTCAAAAAAATATTTTCTGCCGGTTAACTTTTTGAGGGCTGATTTCTTGTCCTGTGATAAAATGACTTGTGTTTCCATCGCCAAAGCTTTCAGGGGAGCATTTGCAACCGGTTGGCACCATTTTTGAGTGAATTGCCAAAAGTCAGATTTTTGCTGAATTTGTGACCCCGGGGCTTAGGGATTTTTTCAAAAAAATATTTTCTGCCGGTTAAGTTTTTGAGGGCTGATTTCTTGTCCTGTGATAAAAAGCCTTCTGTTTTGAGTGCCAAACCTTTCAGGAGAGCATTTTCAAGCTTTTGGCACCATTTTTGAGTGAATTGCGAAAAGACAGATTTTTGCTGAAATAGTGACCCCGGGGCTTAGGGATTTTTTGAAAAAAATATTTTCTGCCGGTTAAGTTTCTGAGGGCTGATTTCTTGTCCTGTGATAAAAAGCCTTCTGTTTCGAGTGTCAAACCTTTCAGGAGAGCATTTTCAAGCTTTTGGCACCATTTTTGAGTGAATTGCCAAAAGTCAGATTTTTGCTGAAATTGTGACCCCGGGGCTTAGGGATTTTTTGAAAAAAATATTTTCTGCCGGTCAAGTTTCTGAGGGCTGATTTCTTGTCCTGTGATAAAAAGCCTTCTGTTTCCATCGCCAAAGCTTTCAGGGGAGCATTTGCAACCGGTTGGCACCATTTTTGAGTGAATTGCCAAAAGTCAGATTTTTGCTGAATTTGTGACCCCGGGGCTTAGGGATTTTTTGAAAAAAATATTTACTGCCGCTTAAGTTTTTGAGGGCTGATTTCTTGTCCTGTGATAAAAAGCCTTCTGTTTCGAGTGTCAAACCTTTCAGGAGAGCATTTTCAAGCTTTTGGCACCATTTTTGAGTGAATTGCCAAAAGTCAGATTTTTGCTGAATTTGTGACCCCGGGGCTTAGGGATTTTTTCAAAAAAATATTTTCTGCCGGTTAAGTTTTTGAGGGCTGATTTCTTGTCCTGTGATAAAATGACTTGTGTTTCCATTGCCAAAGCTTTCAGGGGAGCATTTTCAAGCTTTTGGCACCATTTTTGAGTGAATTGCCAAAAGACAGATTTTTGCTGAAATTGTGACCCCGGGGCTTAGGGATTTTTTCAAAAAAATATTTTCTGCCGGTTAAGTTTTTGAGGGCTGATTTCTTGTCCTGTGATAAAATGACTTGTGTTTCCATCGCCAAAGCTTTCAGGGGAGCATTTGCAACCGGTTGGCACCATTTTTGAGTGAATTGCCAAAAGTCAGATTTTTGCTGAAATTGTGACCCCGGGGCTTAGGGATTTTTTCAAAAAAATATTTTCTGCCGGTTAAGTTTTTGAGGGCTGATTTCTTGTCCTGTGATAAAATGACTTCTGTTTCCATCGCCAAAGCTTTCAGGGGAGCATTTGCAACCGGTTGGCACCATTTTTGAGTGAATTGCCAAAAGTCAGATTTTTGCTGAATTTGTGACCCCGGGGCTTAGGGATTTTTTCAAAAAAATATTTTCTGCCGGTTAAGTTTTTGAGGGCTGATTTCTTGTCCTGTGATAAAATGACTTGTGTTTCCATTGCCAAAGCTTTCAGGGGAGCATTTTCAAGCTTTTGGCACCATTTTTGAGTGAATTGCCAAAAGACAGATTTTTGCTGAAATTGTGACCCCGGGGCTTAGGGATTTTTTCAAAAAAATATTTTCTGCCGGTTAAGTTTTTGAGGGCTGATTTCTTCTCCTGTGATAAAATGACTTGTGTTTCCATCGCCAAAGCTTTCAGGGGAGCATTTGCAACCGGTTGGCACCATTTTTGAGTGAATTGCCAAAAGTCAGATTTTTGCTGAATTTGTGACCCCGGGGCTTAGGGATTTTTTCAAAAAAATATTTTCTGCCGGTTAAGTTTCTGAGGGCTGATTTCTTATCCTGTGATAAAAAGCCTTCTGTTTTGAGTGCCAAACCTTTCAGGAGAGCATTTTCAAGCTTTTGGCACCATTTTTGAGTGAATTGCGAAAAGACAGATTTTTGCTGAAATTGTGACCCCGGGGCTTAGGGATTTTTTCAAAAAAATATTTTCTGCCGGTTAAGTTTTTGAGGGCTGATTTCTTGTCCTGTGATAAAAAGCCTTCTGTTTCCATCGCCAAAGCTTTCAGGAGAGCATTTTCAAGCTTTTGGCACCATTTTTGAGTGAATTGCCAAAAGTCAAATTTTTGCTGAATTTGTGACCGCGGGCGGGGCTTAGGGATTTTTTGAAAAAAATATTTTCTGCCGGTTAAGTTTCTGAGGGCTGATTTCTTGTCCTGTGATAAAAAGCCTTCTGTTTCGAGTGTCAAACCTTTCAGGAGAGCATTTTCAAGCTTTTGGCACCATTTTTGAGTGAATTGCCAAAAGTCAGATTTTTGCTGAAATTGTGACCCCGGGGCTTAGGGATTTTTTCAAAAAAATATTTTCTGCCGGTTAACTTTTTGAGGGCTGATTTCTTGTCCTGTGATAAAATGACTTGTGTTTCCATCGCCAAAGCTTTCAGGGGAGCATTTGCAACCGGTTGGCACCATTTTTGAGTGAATTGCCAAAAGTCAGATTTTTGCTGAATTTGTGACCCCGGGGCTTAGGGATTTTTTCAAAAAAATATTTTCTGCCGGTTAAGTTTTTGAGGGCTGATTTCTTGTCCTGTGATAAAAAGCCTTCTGTTTTGAGTGCCAAACCTTTCAGGAGAGCATTTTCAAGCTTTTGGCACCATTTTTGAGTGAATTGCGAAAAGACAGATTTTTGCTGAAATAGTGACCCCGGGGCTTAGGGATTTTTTGAAAAAAATATTTTCTGCCGGTTAAGTTTCTGAGGGCTGATTTCTTGTCCTGTGATAAAAAGCCTTCTGTTTCGAGTGTCAAACCTTTCAGGAGAGCATTTTCAAGCTTTTGGCACCATTTTTGAGTGAATTGCCAAAAGTCAGATTTTTGCTGAATTTGTGACCCCGGGGCTTAGGGATTTTTTGAAAAAAATATTTTCTGCCGGTCAAGTTTCTGAGGGCTGATTTCTTGTCCTGTGATAAAAAGCCTTCTGTTTCCATCGCCAAAGCTTTCAGGGGAGCATTTGCAACCGGTTGGCACCATTTTTGAGTGAATTGCCAAAAGTCAGATTTTTGCTGAATTTGTGACCCCGGGGCTTAGGGATTTTTTGAAAAAAATATTTACTGCCGCTTAAGTTTTTGAGGGCTGATTTCTTGTCCTGTGATAAAAAGCCTTCTGTTTCGAGTGTCAAACCTTTCAGGAGAGCATTTTCAAGCTTTTGGCACCATTTTTGAGTGAATTGCCAAAAGTCAGATTTTTGCTGAATTTGTGACCCCGGGGCTTAGGGATTTTTTCAAAAAAATATTTTCTGCCGGTTAAGTTTTTGAGGGCTGATTTCTTGTCCTGTGATAAAATGACTTGTGTTTCCATTGCCAAAGCTTTCAGGGGAGCATTTTCAAGCTTTTGGCACCATTTTTGAGTGAATTGCCAAAAGACAGATTTTTGCTGAAATTGTGACCCCGGGGCTTAGGGATTTTTTCAAAAAAATATTTTCTGCCGGTTAAGTTTTTGAGGGCTGATTTCTTGTCCTGTGATAAAATGACTTGTGTTTCCATCGCCAAAGCTTTCAGGGGAGCATTTGCAACCGGTTGGCACCATTTTTGAGTGAATTGCCAAAAGTCAGATTTTTGCTGAAATTGTGACCCCGGGGCTTAGGGATTTTTTGAAAAAAATATTTTCTGCCGGTTAAGTTTCTGAGGGCTGATTTCTTGTCCTGTGATAAAAAGCCTTCTGTTTCCATCGCCAAAACTTTCAGGGGAGCATTTGCAACCGGTTGGCACCATTTTTGAGTGAATTGCCAAAAGTCAGATTTTTGCTGAATTTGTGACCCCGGGGCTTAGGGATTTTTTGAAAAAAATATATTCTGCCGGTTAAGTTTCTGAGGGCTGATTTCTTGTCCTGTGATAAACAGCCTTCTGTTTCCATCGCCAAAGCTTTCAGGAGAGCATTTTCAAACTTTTGGCACCATTTTTGAGTGAATTGCCAAAAGTCAGATTTTTGCTGAATTTGTGACCCCGGGGCTTAGGGATTTTTTGAAAAAAATATTTTCTGCCGGTTAAGTTTCTGAGGGCTGATTTCTTGTCCTGTGATAAAAAGCCTTCTGTTTCGAGTGCCAAACCTTTCAGGAGAGCATTTGCAACCGGTTGGCACCATTTTTGAGTGAATTGCCAAAAGTCAGATTTTTGCTGAAATTGTGACCCCGGGGCTTAGGGATTTTTTCAAAAAAATATTTTCTGCCGGTTAAGTTTTTGAGGGCTGATTTCTTGTCCTGTGATAAAAAGCCTTCTGTTTCCATCGCCAAAGCTTTCGGGGAGCATTTGCAACCGGTTGGCACCATTTTTGAGTGAATTGCCAAAAGTCAGATTTTTGCTGAAATTGTGACCCCGGGGCTTAGGGATTTTTTGAAAAAAATATTTTCTGCCGGTTAAGTTTCTGAGGGCTGATTTCTTGTCCTGTGATAAAAAGCCTTCTGTTTCGAGTGCCAAACCTTTCAGGAGAGCATTTTCAAGCTTTTGGCACCATTTTTGAGTGAATTGCCAAAAGTCAGATTTTTGCTGAAATTGTGACCCCGGGGCTTAGGGATTTTTTCAAAAAAATATTTTCTGCCGGTTAAGTTTTTGAGGGCTGATTTCTTGTCCTGTGATAAAAAGCCTTCTGTTTCCATCGCCAAAGCTTTCAGGGGAGCATTTGCAACCGGTTGGCACCATTTTTGAGTGAATTGCCAAAAGTCAGATTTTTGCTGAAATTGTGACCCCGGGGCTTAGGGATTTTTTGAAAAAAATATTTTCTGCCGGTTAAGTTTCTGAGGGCTGATTTCTTGTCCTGTGATAAAAAGCCTTCTGTTTCGAGTGCCAAACCTTTCAGGAGAGCATTTTCAAGCTTTTGGCACCATTTTTGAGTGAATTGCCAAAAGTCAGATTTTTGCTGAATTTGTGACCCCGGGGCTTAGGGATTTTTTGAAAAAAATATTTTCTGCCGGTTAAGTTTTTGAGGGCTGATTTCTTGTCCTGTGATAAAATGACTTCTGTTTCCATCGCCAAAGCTTTCAGGGGAGCATTTTCAACCTTTGGCACCATTTTTGAGTGAATTGCCAAAAGTCAGATTTTTGCTGAATTTGTGACCCCGGGGCTTAGGGATTTTTTGAAAAAAATATTTTCTGCCGGTTAAATTTCTGAGGGCTGATTTCTTGTCCTGTGATAAAAAGCCTTCTGTTTCGAGTGCCAAACCTTTCAGGAGAGCATTTGCATCCGGTTGGCACCATTTTTGAGTGAATTGCCAAAAGTCAGATTTTTGCTGAAATTGTGACCCCGGGGCTTAGGGATTTTTTCAAAAAAATATTTTCTGCCGGTTAAGTTTTTGAGGGCTGATTTCTTGTCCTGTGATAAAAAGCCTTCTGTTTTGAGTGCCAAACCTTTCAGGAGAGCATTTTCAAGCTTTTGGCACCATTTTTGAGTGAATTGCCAAAAGACAGATTTTTGCTGAAATTGTGACCCCGGGGCTTAGGGATTTTTTCAAAAAAATATTTTCTGCCGGTTAAGTTTTTGAGGGCTGATTTCTTGTCCTGTGATAAAAAGCCTTCTGTTTCCATCGCCAAAGCTTTCAGGAGAGCATTTTCAAGCTTTTGGCACCATTTTTGAGTGAATTGCCAAAAGTCAAATTTTTGCTGAATTTGTGACCGCGGGCGGGGCTTAGGGATTTTTTGAAAAAAATATTTTCTGCCGGTTAAGTTTCTGAGGGCTGATTTCTTGTCCTGTGATAAAAAGCCTTCTGTTTCGAGTGTCAAACCTTTCAGGAGAGCATTTTCAAGCTTTTGGCACCATTTTTGAGTGAATTGCCAAAAGTCAGATTTTTGCTGAAATTGTGACCCCGGGGCTTAGGGATTTTTTCAAAAAAATATTTTCTGCCGGTTAACTTTTTGAGGGCTGATTTCTTGTCCTGTGATAAAATGACTTGTGTTTCCATCGCCAAAGCTTTCAGGGGAGCATTTGCAACCGGTTGGCACCATTTTTGAGTGAATTGCCAAAAGTCAGATTTTTGCTGAATTTGTGACCCCGGGGCTTAGGGATTTTTTCAAAAAAATATTTTCTGCCGGTTAAGTTTTTGAGGGCTGATTTCTTGTCCTGTGATAAAAAGCCTTCTGTTTTGAGTGCCAAACCTTTCAGGAGAGCATTTTCAAGCTTTTGGCACCATTTTTGAGTGAATTGCGAAAAGACAGATTTTTGCTGAAATAGTGACCTCGGGGCTTAGGGATTTTTTGAAAAAAATATTTTCTGCCGGTTAAGTTTCTGAGGGCTGATTTCTTGTCCTGTGATAAAAAGCCTTCTGTTTCGAGTGTCAAACCTTTCAGGAGAGCATTTTCAAGCTTTTGGCACCATTTTTGAGTGAATTGCCAAAAGTCAGATTTTTGCTGAATTTGTGACCCCGGGGCTTAGGGATTTTTTGAAAAAAATATTTTCTGCCGGTCAAGTTTCTGAGGGCTGATTTCTTGTCCTGTGATAAAAAGCCTTCTGTTTCCATCGCCAAAGCTTTCAGGGGAGCATTTGCAACCGGTTGGCACCATTTTTGAGTGAATTGCCAAAAGTCAGATTTTTGCTGAATTTGTGACCCCGGGGCTTAGGGATTTTTTGAAAAAAATATTTACTGCCGCTTAAGTTTTTGAGGGCTGATTTCTTGTCCTGTGATAAAAAGCCTTCTGTTTCGAGTGTCAAACCTTTCAGGAGAGCATTTTCAAGCTTTTGGCACCATTTTTGAGTGAATTGCCAAAAGTCAGATTTTTGCTGAATTTGTGACCCCGGGGCTTAGGGATTTTTTCAAAAAAATATTTTCTGCCGGTTAAGTTTTTGAGGGCTGATTTCTTGTCCTGTGATAAAATGACTTGTGTTTCCATTGCCAAAGCTTTCAGGGGAGCATTTTCAAGCTTTTGGCACCATTTTTGAGTGAATTGCCAAAAGACAGATTTTTGCTGAAATTGTGACCCCGGGGCTTAGGGATTTTTTCAAAAAAATATTTTCTGCCGGTTAAGTTTTTGAGGGCTGATTTCTTGTCCTGTGATAAAATGACTTGTGTTTCCATCGCCAAAGCTTTCAGGGGAGCATTTGCAACCGGTTGGCACCATTTTTGAGTGAATTGCCAAAAGTCAGATTTTTGCTGAAATTGTGACCCCGGGGCTTAGGGATTTTTTCAAAAAAATATTTTCTGCCGGTTAAGTTTTTGAGGGCTGATTTCTTGTCCTGTGATAAAATGACTTCTGTTTCCATCGCCAAAGCTTTCAGGGGAGCATTTGCAACCGGTTGGCACCATTTTTGAGTGAATTGCCAAAAGTCAGATTTTTGCTGAATTTGTGACCCCGGGGCTTAGGGATTTTTTCAAAAAAATATTTTCTGCCGGTTAAGTTTTTGAGGGCTGATTTCTTGTCCTGTGATAAAATGACTTGTGTTTCCATCGCCAAAGCTTTCAGGGGAGCATTTGCAACCGGTTGGCACCATTTTTGAGTGAATTGCCAAAAGTCAGATTTTTGCTGAATTTGTGACCCCGGGGCTTAGGGATTTTTTCAAAAAAATATTTTCTGCCGGTTAAGTTTCTGAGGGCTGATTTCTTATCCTGTGATAAAAAGCCTTCTGTTTTGAGTGCCAAACCTTTCAGGAGAGCATTTTCAAGCTTTTGGCACCATTTTTGAGTGAATTGCGAAAAGACAGATTTTTGCTGAAATTGTGACCCCGGGGCTTAGGGATTTTTTCAAAAAAATATTTTCTGCCGGTTAAGTTTTTGAGGGCTGATTTCTTGTCCTGTGATAAAAAGCCTTCTGTTTCCATCGCCAAAGCTTTCAGGAGAGCATTTTCAACCTTTTGGCACCATTTTTGAGTGAATTGCCAAAAGTCAGATTTTTGCTGAATTTGTGACCGCGGGCGGGGCTTAGGGATTTTTTGAAAAAAATATTTTCTGCCGGTTAAGTTTCTGAGGGCTGATTTCTTGTCCTGTGATAAAAAGCCTTCTGTTTTGAGTGCCAAAGCTTTCAGGAGAGCATTTTCAAGCTTTTGGCACCATTTTTGAGTGAATTGCCAAAAGTCAGATTTTTGCTGAAATTGTGACCCCGGGGCTTAGGGATTTTTTCAAAAAAATATTTTCTGCCGGTTAACTTTTTGAGGGCTGATTTCTTGTCCTGTGATAAAATGACTTGTGTTTCCATCGCCAAAGCTTTCAGGGGAGCATTTGCAACCGGTTGGCACCATTTTTGAGTGAATTGCCAAAAGTCAGATTTTTGCTGAAATTGTGACCCCGGGGCTTAGGGATTTTTTGAAAAAAATATTTTCTGCCGGTTAAGTTTCTGAGGGCTGATTTCTTGTCCTGTGATAAAAAGCCTTCTGTTTCGAGTGCCAAACCTTTCAGGAGAGCATTTTCAAGCTTTTGGCACCATTTTTGAGTGAATTGCCAAAAGTCAGATTTTTGCTGAAATTGTGACCCCGGGGCTTAGGGATTTTTTCAAAAAAATATTTTCTGCCGGTTAAGTTTTTGAGGGCTGATTTCTTGTCCTGTGATAAAAAGCCTTCTGTTTCCATCGCCAAAGCTTTCAGGGGAGCATTTGCAACCGGTTGGCACCATTTTTGAGTGAATTGCCAAAAGTCAGATTTTTGCTGAAATTGTGACCCCGGGGCTTAGGGATTTTTTGAAAAAAATATTTTCTGCCGGTTAAGTTTCTGAGGGCTGATTTCTTGTCCTGTGATAAAAAGCCTTCTGTTTCGAGTGCCAAACCTTTCAGGAGAGCATTTTCAAGCTTTTGGCACCATTTTTGAGTGAATTGCCAAAAGTCAGATTTTTGCTGAATTTGTGACCCCGGGGCTTAGGGATTTTTTGAAAAAAATATTTTCTGCCGGTTAAGTTTTTGAGGGCTGATTTCTTGTCCTGTGATAAAATGACTTCTGTTTCCATCGCCAAAGCTTTCAGGGGAGCATTTTCAACCTTTGGCACCATTTTTGAGTGAATTGCCAAAAGTCAGATTTTTGCTGAATTTGTGACCCCGGGGCTTAGGGATTTTTTGAAAAAAATATTTTCTGCCGGTTAAATTTCTGAGGGCTGATTTCTTGTCCTGTGATAAAAAGCCTTCTGTTTCGAGTGCCAAACCTTTCAGGAGAGCATTTGCATCCGGTTGGCACCATTTTTGAGTGAATTGCCAAAAGTCAGATTTTTGCTGAAATTGTGACCCCGGGGCTTAGGGATTTTTTCAAAAAAATATTTTCTGCCGGTTAAGTTTTTGAGGGCTGATTTCTTGTCCTGTGATAAAAAGCCTTCTGTTTTGAGTCCCAAACCTTTCAGGAGAGCATTTTCAAGCTTTTGGCACCATTTTTGAGTGAATTGCCAAAAGACAGATTTTTGCTGAAATTGTGACCCCGGGGCTTAGGGATTTTTTCAAAAAAATATTTTCTGCCGGTTAAGTTTTTGAGGGCTGATTTCTTGTCCTGTGATAAAAAGCCTTCTGTTTCCATCGCCAAAGCTTTCAGGAGAGCATTTTCAAGCTTTTGGCACCATTTTTGAGTGAATTGCCAAAAGTCAAATTTTTGCTGAATTTGTGACCGCGGGCGGGGCTTAGGGATTTTTTGAAAAAAATATTTTCTGCCGGTTAAGTTTCTGAGGGCTGATTTCTTGTCCTGTGATAAAAAGCCTTCTGTTTCGAGTGTCAAACCTTTCAGGAGAGCATTTTCAAGCTTTTGGCACCATTTTTGAGTGAATTGCCAAAAGTCAGATTTTTGCTGAAATTGTGACCCCGGGGCTTAGGGATTTTTTCAAAAAAATATTTTCTGCCGGTTAACTTTTTGAGGGCTGATTTCTTGTCCTGTGATAAAATGACTTGTGTTTCCATCGCCAAAGCTTTCAGGGGAGCATTTGCAACCGGTTGGCACCATTTTTGAGTGAATTGCCAAAAGTCAGATTTTTGCTGAATTTGTGACCCCGGGGCTTAGGGATTTTTTCAAAAAAATATTTTCTGCCGGTTAAGTTTTTGAGGGCTGATTTCTTGTCCTGTGATAAAAAGCCTTCTGTTTTGAGTGCCAAACCTTTCAGGAGAGCATTTTCAAGCTTTTGGCACCATTTTTGAGTGAATTGCGAAAAGACAGATTTTTGCTGAAATAGTGACCCCGGGGCTTAGGGATTTTTTGAAAAAAATATTTTCTGCCGGTTAAGTTTCTGAGGGCTGATTTCTTGTCCTGTGATAAAAAGCCTTCTGTTTCGAGTGTCAAACCTTTCAGGAGAGCATTTTCAAGCTTTTGGCACCATTTTTGAGTGAATTGCCAAAAGTCAGATTTTTGCTGAATTTGTGACCCCGGGGCTTAGGGATTTTTTGAAAAAAATATTTTCTGCCGGTCAAGTTTCTGAGGGCTGATTTCTTGTCCTGTGATAAAAAGCCTTCTGTTTCCATCGCCAAAGCTTTCAGGGGAGCATTTGCAACCGGTTGGCACCATTTTTGAGTGAATTGCCAAAAGTCAGATTTTTGCTGAATTTGTGACCCCGGGGCTTAGGGATTTTTTGAAAAAAATATTTACTGCCGCTTAAGTTTTTGAGGGCTGATTTCTTGTCCTGTGATAAAAAGCCTTCTGTTTCGAGTGTCAAACCTTTCAGGAGAGCATTTTCAAGCTTTTGGCACCATTTTTGAGTGAATTGCCAAAAGTCAGATTTTTGCTGAATTTGTGACCCCGGGGCTTAGGGATTTTTTCAAAAAAATATTTTCTGCCGGTTAAGTTTTTGAGGGCTGATTTCTTGTCCTGTGATAAAATGACTTGTGTTTCCATTGCCAAAGCTTTCAGGGGAGCATTTTCAAGCTTTTGGCACCATTTTTGAGTGAATTGCCAAAAGACAGATTTTTGCTGAAATTGTGACCCCGGGGCTTAGGGATTTTTTCAAAAAAATATTTTCTGCCGGTTAAGTTTTTGAGGGCTGATTTCTTGTCCTGTGATAAAATGACTTGTGTTTCCATCGCCAAAGCTTTCAGGGGAGCATTTGCAACCGGTTGGCACCATTTTTGAGTGAATTGCCAAAAGTCAGATTTTTGCTGAAATTGTGACCCCGGGGCTTAGGGATTTTTTCAAAAAAATATTTTCTGCCGGTTAAGTTTTTGAGGGCTGATTTCTTGTCCTGTGATAAAATGACTTCTGTTTCCATCGCCAAAGCTTTCAGGGGAGCATTTGCAACCGGTTGGCACCATTTTTGAGTGAATTGCCAAAAGTCAGATTTTTGCTGAATTTGTGACCCCGGGGCTTAGGGATTTTTTCAAAAAAATATTTTCTGCCGGTTAAGTTTTTGAGGGCTGATTTCTTGTCCTGTGATAAAATGACTTGTGTTTCCATTGCCAAAGCTTTCAGGGGAGCATTTTCAAGCTTTTGGCACCATTTTTGAGTGAATTGCCAAAAGACAGATTTTTGCTGAAATTGTGACCCCGGGGCTTAGGGATTTTTTCAAAAAAATATTTTCTGCCGGTTAAGTTTTTGAGGGCTGATTTCTTGTCCTGTGATAAAATGACTTGTGTTTCCATCGCCAAAGCTTTCAGGGGAGCATTTGCAACCGGTTGGCACCATTTTTGAGTGAATTGCCAAAAGTCAGATTTTTGCTGAATTTGTGACCCCGGGGCTTAGGGATTTTTTCAAAAAAATATTTTCTGCCGGTTAAGTTTCTGAGGGCTGATTTCTTATCCTGTGATAAAAAGCCTTCTGTTTTGAGTGCCAAACCTTTCAGGAGAGCATTTTCAAGCTTTTGGCACCATTTTTGAGTGAATTGCGAAAAGACAGATTTTTGCTGAAATTGTGACCCCGGGGCTTAGGGATTTTTTCAAAAAAATATTTTCTGCCGGTTAAGTTTTTGAGGGCTGATTTCTTGTCCTGTGATAAAAAGCCTTCTGTTTCCATCGCCAAAGCTTTCAGGAGAGCATTTTCAACCTTTTGGCACCATTTTTGAGTGAATTGCCAAAAGTCAGATTTTTGCTGAATTTGTGACCGCGGGCGGGGCTTAGGGATTTTTTGAAAAAAATATTTTCTGCCGGTTAAGTTTCTGAGGGCTGATTTCTTGTCCTGTGATAAAAAGCCTTCTGTTTTGAGTGCCAAAGCTTTCAGGAGAGCATTTTCAAGCTTTTGGCACCATTTTTGAGTGAATTGCCAAAAGTCAGATTTTTGCTGAAATTGTGACCCCGGGGCTTAGGGATTTTTTCAAAAAATATTTTCTGCCGGTTAACTTTTTGAGGGCTGATTTCTTGTCCTGTGATAAAATGACTTGTGTTTCCATCGCCAAAGCTTTCAGGGGAGCATTTGCAACCGGTTGGCACCATTTTTGAGTGAATTGCCAAAAGTCAGATTTTTGCTGAATTTGTGACCCCGGGGCTTAGGGATTTTTTCAAAAAAATATTTTCTGCCGGTTAAGTTTTTGAGGGCTGATTTCTTGTCCTGTGATAAAATGACTTCTGTTTCCATCGCCAAAGCTTTCAGGGGAGCATTTTGAAGCTTTTGGCACCATTTTTGAGTGAATTGCCAAAAGTCAGATTTTTGCTGAATTTGTGACCCCGGGGCTTAGGGATTTTTTCAAAAAAATATTTTCTGCCGGTTAAGTTTTTGAGGGCTGATTTCTTGTCCTGTGATAAAAAGCCTTCTGTTTTGAGTGCCAAACCTTTCAGGAGAGCATTTTCAAGCTTTTGGCACCATTTTTGAGTGAATTGCGAAAAGACAGATTTTTGCTGAAATAGTGACCCCGGGGCTTAGGGATTTTTTGAAAAAAATATTTTCTGCCGGTTAAGTTTCTGAGGGCTGATTTCTTGTCCTGTGATAAAAAGCCTTCTGTTTCGAGTGTCAAACCTTTCAGGAGAGCATTTTCAAGCTTTTGGCACCATTTTTGAGTGAATTGCCAAAAGTCAGATTTTTGCTGAATTTGTGACCGCGGGCTTGGCTTAGGGATTTTTTGAAAAAAATATTTTCTGCCGATTAAGTTTCTGAGGGCTGATTTCTTGTCCTGTGATAAAAAGCCTTCTGTTTCGGGTGTCAAACCTTTCAGGAGAGCATTTTCAAGCTTTTGGCACCATTTTTGAGTGAATTGCCAAAAGACAGATTTTTGCTGAATTTGTGACCGCGGGCGGGGCTTAGGGATTTTTTGAAAAAAATATTTTCTGCCGGTTAAGTTTCTGAGGGCTGATTTCTTATCCTGTGATAAAAAGCCTTCTGTTTTGAGTGCCAAACCTTTCAGGAGAGCATTTTCAAGCTTTTGGCACCATTTTTGAGTGAATTGCGAAAAGACAGATTTTTGCTGAAATTGTGACCCCGGGGCTTAGGGATTTTTCAAAAAAATATTTTCTGCCGGTTAAGTTTTTGAGGGCTGATTTCTTGTCCTGTGATAAAAAGCCTTCTGTTTCCATCGCCAAAGCTTTCAGGAGAGCATTTTCAACCTTTTGGCACCATTTTTGAGTGAATTGCCAAAAGTCAGATTTTTGCTGAATTTGTGACCGCGGGCGGGGCTTAGGGATTTTTTGAAAAAAATATTTTCTGCCGGTTAAGTTTCTGAGGGCTGATTTCTTGTCCTGTGATAAAAAGCCTTCTGTTTTGAGTGCCAAAGCTTTCAGGAGAGCATTTTCAAGCTTTTGGCACCATTTTTGAGTGAATTGCCAAAAGTCAGATTTTTGCTGAAATTGTGACCCCGGGGCTTAGGGATTTTTTCAAAAAAATATTTTCTGCCGGTTAACTTTTTGAGGGCTGATTTCTTGTCCTGTGATAAAATGACTTGTGTTTCCATCGCCAAAGCTTTCAGGGGAGCATTTGCAACCGGTTGGCACCATTTTTGAGTGAATTGCCAAAAGTCAGATTTTTGCTGAATTTGTGACCCCGGGGCTTAGGGATTTTTTCAAAAAAATATTTTCTGCCGGTTAAGTTTCTGAGGGCTGATTTCTTATCCTGTGATAAAAAGCCTTCTGTTTTGAGTGCCAAACCTTTCAGGAGAGCATTTTCAAGCTTTTGGCACCATTTTTGAGTGAATTGCCAAAAGACAGATTTTTGCTGAATATGTGACCCCGGGGCTTAGGGATTTTTTCAAAAAAATATTTTCTGCCGGTTAAGTTTTTGAGGGCTGATTTCTTGTCCTGTGATAAAAAGCCTTCTGTTTTGAGTGCCAAACCTTTCAGGAGAGCATTTTCAAGCTTTTGGCACCATTTTTGAGTGAATTGCGAAAAGACAGATTTTTGCTGAAATAGTGACCCCGGGGCTTAGGGATTTTTTGAAAAAAATATTTTCTGCCGGTTAAGTTTCTGAGGGCTGATTTCTTGTCCTGTGATAAAAAGCCTTCTGTTTCGAGTGCCAAACCTTTCAGGAGAGCATTTGCAACAGGTTGGCACCATTTTTGATTGAATTGCCAAAAGTCAGATTTTTGCTGAAATTGTGACCCCGGGGCTTAGGGATTTTTTCAAAAAATATTTTCTGCCGATTAAGTTTCTGAGGGCTGATTTCTTGTCCTGTGATAAAAAGCCTTCTGTTTCGAGTGTCAAACCTTTCAGGAGAGCATTTTCAAGCTTTTGGCACCATTTTTGAGTGAATTGCCAAAAGTCAGATTTTTGCTGAATTTGTGACCGCGGGCGGGGCTTAGGGATTTTTTGAAAAAAATATTTTCTGCCGATTAAGTTTCTGAGGGCTGATTTCTTGTCCTGTGATAAAAAGCCTTCTGTTTCGAGTGTCAAACCTTTCAGGAGAGCATTTTCAAGCTTTTGGCACCACTTTTGAGTGAATTGCCAAAAGTCAGATTTTTGCTGAATTTGTGACCGCGGGCGGGGCTTAGGGATTTTTGAAAAAAATATTTTCTGCCGGTTAAGTTTCTGAGGGCTGATTTCTTGTCCTGTGATAAAAAGCCTTCTGTTTCGAGTGTCAAACCTTTCAGGAGAGCATTTTCAAGCTTTTGGCACCATTTTTGAGTGAATTGCCAAAAGTCAGATTTTTGCTGAAATTGTGACCCCGGGGCTTAGGGATTTTTTCAAAAAAATATTTTCTGCCGGTTAAGTTTTTGAGGGCTGATTTCTTGTCCTGTGATAAAATGACTTCTGTTTCCATCGCCAAAGCTTTCAGGGGAGCATTTTCAAGCTTTTGGCACCATTTTTGAGTGAATTGCCAAAAGTCAGATTTTTGCTGAATTTGTGACCCCGGGGCTTAGGGATTTTTTCAAAAAAATATTTTCTGCCGGTTAAGTTTCTGAGGGCTGATTTCTTATCCTGTGATAAAAAGCCTTCTGTTTGAGTGCCAAACCTTTCAGGAGAGCATTTTCAAGCTTTTGGCACCATTTTTGAGTGAATTGCGAAAAGACAGATTTTTGCTGAAATTGTGACCCCGGGGCTTAGGGATTTTTTCAAAAAAATATTTTCTGCCGGTTAAGTTTTTGAGGGCTGATTTCTTGTCCTGTGATAAAAAGCCTTCTGTTTCCATCGCCAAAGCTTTCAGGAGAGCATTTTCAACCTTTTGGCACCATTTTTGAGTGAATTGCCAAAAGTCAG